>NC_053028.1:405992114-406185003 GCF_003073215.2 Triticum urartu
GGGGGGGGGGGGGGGGGGGGGGGGGGGGTCTAGAGGGATGGCCGGTGCGACGGCGGACCGACGGTGAGGAGTGGTTTCGTGGTGGGCGGGGCGGTGTGGCGGCGCGGGCCGGCCGCGGGCGGCAGGGGCCGGCGGTTCTGCCGGTTGTGGCTGGCGGCTCAGGGGGTGGAGTTTGATGATAAATTGCAGGCCCTTGATTTCGTATCAAACGGCTGGAAAATCTAACTGATGTGTAGCCTCACTCCGCACATACACATGCACGCACGCAAGACATACATGCATGCAGGCATGCAACACTGTCACGTACACATAACGAACACACGCACGCATGCAGGCGTGCAACACTGACGTGTACACATGCACTCACGAACACACGCACGTATGCACACATGCATGCAACACTGAAATGTACCCTTGCACGCACGCAACACTCGCACGCCTGCATGCACACAACACACAGCGCAAGACACACGCTCAACCTATACTTGCATGCACCCTTTGTTAAGGACATGGATTGTTACGGGTATTAATCAATCTTATCTGTGATAAGAAGAACATTGATGTTTGTAGCAGTCTTTATGAATCACAACATATCGAACAGGCTATCAACATAGTAGGCTTATCTACATGAAAAGGATGACATCACACTCAATGAACAATCATCAGTTTATGAAATGCCCACTTCTGACCGCCCTGGCCCACCAAAGGTTCCTCTACTGTGCGCTGCCTGCGTTGGGTCACTGACATGCAGGCCATGTACCCAAAGAGCCCACATGTCAGTGGAAGAACGGCGCGCTGGCCTACATCAGAGTCGAGGGCGCCACTCGCTGCACGCCCGGCTGAACACGCCTTGTTGCCGCATTCAAACGCCTCCATGAAACCCGCCCGTGTGGAAGCCAAGAAACCCACTATGGACACACGTCCGTTCATGACCGGGCCGGCATTAAACGCAACGCCGGCCGAGCTCCTCCCGTCCGCCGTCTATTTAATCTCCTATTTAAACGAGGCCAAACACCGGCCAAGAATCACACACCTCCGCCACTCCCCTACCTCCTCCTTCACCATTTTGTCCACTCTTACAACGGCTTACGAAGAGTAGTTATTCCGCATCCAAGCCGGCTGGGTGGCCCGCCGAGCCCGCCGGATACGAGCTATGCAGCTCGCTGATCCACCCCCCTCCCCTCGCCCGACGGAGCCAGTTGCCGCCCCAAGCCGGCATGCGGTTCAGCAACTCGTCGCTCCAGGCCAGCTCGACGAGGAGTAGCGCACGGGCGTCGTTGCTGCCATCCACCCCGCTGCCTCGTACCGCGTATTCCTTTTCTGTGGCCGAGACTCCCATGCCGGCGGCCGCGCCATGCAAGCAGCGACAGAAGCCGGGTGCGTGGAGAGCGACGAGTCGGTGGTGAGCGCCTCCGTGTCCGCCACAATCATCGAGGAGAAGTAAAACACGGGAGGCCACCGCCGCTTGGGACCCATGAAGGCCACCACGGAGGCGACGCCGGCGTACACAACAGGTGTCTTGACGGATCCTTTTCTTGCGAGGACCTTCGTCGACCCCGCATATACCTCCGGGGCTCCCGACAGTCCGGTGATCGTGCTACTGGACATGAGGAACACAAATCGATCGGCAGGCGACCATTTAGACTAGGTATTATATACCTGCGCTGTCTAGAACTAGCACCGCGTAGTTCATTTGATTGTAATGAAAATCCGATATCTTATATGATTTCCATCGTTGTTTATATAAATATCGCCGTGTTTGCGTGAATTTCGTCCGGTTGGTTGACTTGCTGTCATAATGTGTGCGGCTACGGTTGGATGGCGTAATTTGCAGGTCACCGGTCGGTCTGCGGGCGGCTCTGGCGGCGTGGTGGGACAAAAAGAACATAGCTCATGCGAGTTCGTCTCCAACTTGCGTGCTGGAGGATGCATGAGAACCCAAGCCATTCCTCGTTCATCGGTGGCAAAGGCACCGATGGACAAAAGGGTCGCCAATATTTTGGCTACCCCGGGCAAGATCCAAACAGCCCCTCCCAACAGATTCAAATCCCTCGTTCGCCATGGAATTTCGCCATGTGTTGTTTTCATGGACTAGCAAGATGCCCGTGCATTGCACGGAACATCAAGATGCATTTTTTTTTACAAAACACCTGTTGTGATTGACCCATGTAGGAGTAATCCCATTTTGTAAAAACTAATGATTGTTCGAGAATTTTATCAGACTCCATTTTTGTATACAAGGCCTCAAACCCATATTATAGGTCCCAAGGCAAAAATTAATGTCTTCTAACTCAATGTTGCAAGCCGCCTTGTTTCCTTGTTTGCCGTGTAAATTAATGTGTATTCTTCTCTTTCATGCACATCAAGCCAATGCTCACACTCCCGCATGCATGCAAGGGATGATTAATGTCTGCCTTTGCTAGTAGTACTACAAGGAAAACACCATTAATATTGCATTGATTAGTGTTAGTGGCCTTGTATATCTACAAACTGTAATTTTGATAGTGACCTTGTGTAAACAAATGGAGGGAGAAAGATGAGAGATAAGGTGACGAGGAGTGGGGCGTGGTGGTGACTGGTGGTCGGACTGGGCGGAGGCATGGGGATGGACGGCGCATTATGTCGGTTTGTATCTCTATAGTCCCTCTCAAACACACCCACGTAGGTGGGGGGCATGCACGAAGAGAAGAGGTGCATGCACGGCGCACGTACTCCCGTCTGTTTCCCAACCACACCCGCGCGGGTACACGGTGGAGCTCATTTCTGTACGAAAAGGCAGCCCACGTGGTAACTTGACACGTGTACTAGTTGTCCACTAGATGGAGGGAGGATCGTCTACCACGGGTGAACAAACAAATTGCGACTTGACGCGTTATGTTAAAAAAGAGGCAAACCATGTGGGGCATACCTTAGAGGCAAGGCTCTATACACTAGAGTACTTTTGATGTGTCCTGTCAACTCACGGAATGAGGAGAAGCTTGCTCAGTATGCCGTCTCCCCCGCCCACGGGCGCGGTGGCTCGCAGGATGAGGTGAAGCTTGCTTACTACGCCTTACGCCCGCTCCCTCGCCCACGCGCACGGTGGCTCGCAGGACGAGGAGAAAATTTTACTACTCCCTCTGTCTAGGTGTGTAAGTCACCTTACGAAAACCAAATAATCCCAAAACACTTAGGCACCGTACATTAACTCCCTCCTCATTTCTTGTTTTGTGGCATATCAACCACTAAGATATGTGGGCCGTGCATGCTTTCAATGACTTGAGACTACCAAACATAACATGCAGTGGTTAGCTCATTGCATGCAATGCTATTAATTAGCAAAAAGACATTAAGTTTTCTCATTTTCCTCTCTGCCTTGGTCGCGATGCACAACGTAAGATGACTTACACACCTAGACGGAGGAAGTAGTACTCCCTCCGTTTACTCCTCGTCCCTACCTTGGTTAGAGAGATTATCATATTGTCTGGAATATATATGTCCTTTAGTGCTCCCTCCATTTACTTATATGATGCTTGGATACGTTTTAGTCTCATGACTAAAAGTAGTGGGACTAAAACTTGCTAGCCTCACCCATGCTTGGATCCAAATACTAAAGAGACTAAAATCAAGTTAATGAGCATTTATTATCCTCCAAACCCTCCAATCCAGAACTCGCCTGTGTTAAAGGAGAGGAGTTAAATGAGGAGAGAGAGGACTAATCCACATTTTAGTAGGGGTACCCCTGACTAATTTTTTTTAGTCCCAAGACTAGTTTTAGCCCCTCTTTAGTTAGGGGTGCTTGGAACTTTAGCCTCTTAAAGAGACTATTTTTAGTCAGACTAAAATAAGTCCCTTGGATCCAAGCACCCTCTTATAGAAGGCCACTATAAAAAATACATTTTGCATCTATACAAGGCCACAAATAGTAATCAAGACAAAAGTTACTACTCCCTCCTTTCTAGTTTATGTCTCAATTTCAAAATCTCTCCAACCAAGGTAGACGGTGAGTGGTCGAATTAATTTCGTACTCCTAGGTTGCACAAGTAATTAGTACGCTCATTTTTCTCAAGAAGTTATGTTTACTGAGGCATTAATTAGAACGAATGTATGAATGACCACTTAATTTCCATGAACTTCTACATGCATTGGTGAGTTTTCTCTTGACACTGCTTGCATCGGGTGATCTAACACACCTCGAAATCCAACATGTGATGGTACTATTGATGTTTTGTAGTATAATTGAGACTTATAAAACGGAAAAATGAATGTTTTGTAGATGAGCCCTATAAACCCTAGTGGGTACGTACTCCGTAAAATCAAATTATCCCAAAACTAAGTCGCTCAACCTTTATTTGCTTGTTTTCCCTTCTTGCCTCCTTGCCTCGAACAGACTATGCCAAACTCCCCTGCCTGCCGCGTGGGAAAATACTCGCCCTCGCCTTTTTTAGTCCGGGTTTGTATCGATGGATCGCGTGAAGCAGGAAAAACCCAAGCCGTGTCTTGTACTCCTCCGTCGACGCTCGCTTTCATGAATTCTGTACTTCCTGTCGCCGCTATGTGGGACATATAGCAACCGGGTCAACGTGTCAAGCACCAAATAACAATGCAGAACAACAGGGGGACGCACCCCAGTTGTACCGCCCCAGTAGTAGTAGTAATGAGCAATGAGACGTCAAATCACAATGCCGCACCTTCCCAGACGGACGAAGCAACCATTATTTCACACTTCGGTTCACCATCATCTCAAACCACGTAGTATTGCTACTGCCTCAAGAGGGACACGTGCATCTACTTGGTACATCATGACACGTGGGACCGCATGACAGGCCATGCTCCCCCACCGATCGCTCGGTAAAATCACCTCATTTTTACTACTATACTTCCTCCGTATCGGTTTAAATGGCATGCACGTCGTTCTAGGTTGAGAATCTAACTGGCTATATATGTGATGAATAGTATATGACTACATCCACTTAATAATCCAATGATATACTTTTTGTGACATAGTAACTCAGATTTAGTTAGTCAAATGGATGACCTAGAACTACGTGCACGCCCTATAAACCGAGACGTCTAAAAAAATGTGATGGAGAGGGTAGTTCAGTATGTATCTTTTTAGATCAATATAGTCAGGATTCAGCAAGGAGCAAAACCAAGTGGTAGGCTGCACCTGTCGTGTTGGCGTAGCGACTCATGCAGGGTCAGTCCGCACATGAAATGGCGACACACTTAATAGGACCCCTTTGGCCGACATGTGGCTCATACACTGTATTGTTCCACGTGCGATGCACCAAATTATAGTTCGGAGCAGCGGTTGGAATTGGAGGCACCCCGGTCATGGCGCCGCAGTAGTAGAAAATGAGCGATGAGGGGTCAAATCACAAAGCCCCACCTTTCCCACATTAAGCTAGACGGATGAAGCAACCATCATTTAACTCTAGGGCGCAAGAGCATAAAGAAAAGAGAAAACCAATGATGCGTGCGGCAGCTACCTAGGGCACCGTAGGGTAGGGGTCTCCACTACAGATCATTTTTTTGAAAGCTCCTCCACTACAAATCGGCTTCTCCCTCGTCCTCTTGAAGAAAACCGATGATGCATGCGGTGGTAGGGTTTGTAGGAGTACTACTAGGGCGTGCGGGGCCACGTCATAGTAAACGAGAGAGGGATTGAGTTCGAGTCGATGCCTTAAATATGTGTGGGCCGCATGGTTTTAGGGGAATGAGGCAGCATTTTGGTTTCGAGGACCAGTGGAGATATAGTACGTACAAAAAATTGTGGACGTAGGTTCGACCGAAAGGCAATGATGCATGGCCCCTGCATTTTATATACCCGGGGCCGCGTGAAATTTGCTACTCTACTCAAAACTAGTAAGGTACACATGCATTGAACGCATGAGATTTCGAAACCAAATTATGAATAAATACACACTATAGCATGTAAATCTTTGAGTCATATATGCATGATGTAGATGTCCGTTTAGTTCTTATAGTTCATCTAATTCAAAATCAATTAGTTTTATAAAAATGTTAAGATTCATGGGGTTGTGCATTGTAAAGCATAAAGTAAAAAACAAATAACGGCAATTCATTTAGAAAAAAAATCAATTATGATATGGAATATTCTAGAACAAAGGAGAAGTGCTTGTGTTTTGAGGTTTGTGCATTATGCTTAAGTTCAACCATGGAGTCTTCTAAATTTTACATGTGGCAGATCTGGTGGAATGTCGATGATATACAACGGCCAGTAGTGCTCGGATTTGCCATCTCTGCACTGTCAGTTTAGCTTCATCCAGCGACCATCTTTCAAGTTATTCGCACACTATATAGTTCTTGTGCCATAGTTGCATGTCTTGGAAAAAAGCTACTAGTGGGTTGTACTAGCAAATTAGGAATAGAAGATGTATACATGGAAGTTGTAGGGAAAGAGATGACATGGAGTATCTCAATTCCTATGAGTAGGGATTGGAAAAGAGATGTCATTTGGTTGACATCATAGGAACTTTTCTATTGAATCTAGAGATGACATGTATCTCAATTCCTATGAGGAGGGATTAGAAAAGAGATGTAATCTGGTTCATATCATAGGAACTTTTCTATTGAATATATGCTAATGTTTATTTTCCTTTGAAATTATGGGAGTATAGGAATCCATTCATATGAACCAAGTGGCTCTAAAGCTATAGAAATGATATCATGTTTATTTCCTTTGAAGTTTGGAGTATATGATTCTATTCCTATGAACCAATTGGCTCTAAAGTAAAAAATCCTATAAAAATCATATCATATAGAGTTCCTATGATATTCCTCCACACCAAAGGATGGTTGAAATTGCTGCAGGTGATATGATGGTCTTTCTTTGTAGACTCCCCCCATCTTAATAGTTACCTCTCGAAGATGAATCAAATGATATATACAGGGTATTCTACATGTGCAATTTGGTACACGAAAAATCGGCAAAAGTTTGCGAGGTTCGAATTTTCAATAAAGCTATATGCACTGCATTTTGGAACGGAGGGAGCATACGGCAGTTGCTAACACTCACGTGGAAGATTTGTGTGTAGGAGGAGTGGTTGTTCTGTTAAATGACATGGCAAAACTGACACTGTCGGATGCCGATCTAATGGTTCTTACGGCCTTTGTCAGGAAAAGGCTTGTGGCGAACGTTTCTCGTATAATGATTTACGGACACATGCATTGCATTGATACGTGCCCCCTCTCTCTCATGCACACGCACCCTCACAAGTCCTCTCGCACCCACTGTCTATCTGCAAGTAGACGTCACACACATCTGTGCTCTTCACACCCTACCCTCAGAACTTCTAAAAAACAAAAGACGTCGCACACATTTTATTTTAGCTCAGACGTCACACACTTATACTATTACTCTTGTTGCGAACTTTATTTGGGCATAGTATATTGTACTCTCATGAAGAGAAGCGGTGCATGCACGCACTAGTTCTCTTACACCCACTCGCGGGTACATGTAGGAGCGCATTTTTTGAAGCTGGTACAATAAAATCACTCCACTATATATATAAGTAGGAGCCTTAGTGCTTGCTTTACTAGGGTTCCTCTCGTTCACTCTCTCATGCTCTCCAGATCTAAGCAAGACATAGGTGGCCACACTCTCTCTCAGCTCACGGCTGGTCACAAATCCGGCCAGACAACCTCGACCGGGGCAGGGGTGTAGGTGCATCATTCACGCTGTCGTCGGCGGCGAGGGAGGAGACCAACGGCTGCCCACGTGTTCTGATCGGCGGACGTGCCGTTCTCTTCGAGAGAGCGCCGGCTCCGGAGGGTCTCCGACCCCTTGTTCCTCCCTGCGGTATTGTGGCCAAGATGCGGCCTCCCGAACCTCAGGTATATATTCCTTCGAAACCTGCCTTGCTCTACTGCCCCAGCTCCCCACTTGGCTTCGTGTGGATCTTTTTCTACTTCCGTCTGCTATTCCAAAGCCACCTAGACTTTTACTATTATTAGAGGTAAAGCTAGTTCATAGAGTCGACTCTAAGAGTTGGTTCAAACAGGGAAGAAAGTGGGAAAGTTGTAGCATGAATCTAGGACTTGGTTCTACGAGGAAACGGGGGAAAGTAGTAGATACTGGCTACCCAACCGGTCTCTTGGTTGAAAAGATGAAGAAAGCATGGTGGATGGTGAAGGGTGGGGGGGAAGTGGACCTATATCTTGGTTGAAAAAGGAAATAAAGTGACGGGTGCTGGGGGACAACGCAAATGAGAATGAGCAGGTCTAGATTTCCTGTCCTCACATTGGAAAATGTCGCCGAGGAGATAAAAAATGGGACAAATGCAGACATGCTGCCTGAGTGTTTGCCGCTCTCGGCAACCACATCTGCCTCACCACTTAAATCTCACACCGCTAACATTGCTTCATCCCGGTGGAACTGCACAAATTTGATTGCACATTATTGATCATGTGCTACTCTCATGACAGTAATACTAATGCTATTGTTCTGCATGTTAATCTAGTGGCAGTGTTGATGTGATGTGATGCTACTTACGTAAGGACACTTTCATACTATCAATCTAGTGCCAATTATAATACAATAGATGCTGTTGTTAATCATACGCCACTGCAAATATCTGTCACTATTTAAATAACCGCATTTCGTATTTGCGCAAACAGGGATGTCTGTCTCCATATCGTTTCAGGATGTCCGTCTCCATGTCGTTTCTATCCACGCAATCAAAAGCACACACCTCAGTTTTAGTAGAACTGCGAAAAATGAGATGGGTATCCCTCGTTGCCGTCGTCTAACCACCCGTCTTCTAGGTATTCCTACATTGGTAGTTACTAGGTAGAATGACCAACGCAATATAAAAGAAGTTGATTCGTATGTTTTACTTCCTGATTGTAGTGCAGGGACGAGCGAAAAGAACTGCATCCTAGTCCGGAATGCACTTTCTACCAGTTCATCCATGGACCGAGGACTAGTTGGCACGGCTGCACGACGGTTTTTTGGACAGGTGCGCGGACAAGAGGCATTGTGGTCTGCTTATTTCTGCAAATAGCGGTGCTTAAATTTAGTGGAATGCACAAGAATTTCAGCTGGTCAGTACACTACATGATTCAGTTCAGCAGTCCAGCTGAGAACACAATTATAATTGGTTAATCTGGAATGAGAGAACCTAACCCTGGATGGTGGCAACAAGAAAAAACGAGAGTGAACTCCAGGAAATTTAAGCCCGCGGGAGGCCCTTTGCTCAGAGAAGCCTTGCTTGTTTTTTCCTGATTTGTAAACCTTCTCACAACTTTGTCTTTTGCTATGAACTAGTTATGTTTGTTATGTTCTATGAATCATTGAGATGTATAAAATTGCTTAACTTATGCTTTTCAAGTTTTTTATGAAGCTATGTTTAATGTGAGTGTTCCACATGAACGCTGGAGTAGCGTGTGAACGTTTGGAATCTACATTGTGGCCTCCGTTAACTGCATGAACCACCGTAACAAGATACATGGTTGCTTATATGTCAGACAACAGATTCTTGATTGTTAGCTGGTCGATAGCCTAGTGTTGAAGCGAGCTGAGCGAAAGTGCCGTGTTTTGCACAACTGCTTACAAGTGGGGTAGCACCAACAGTGTTTACAAGTACTTATGTATACGTCGCCGCACAGTTCTCAAATGAGTACTCTATTTCATCAAAACACACACTGATCGTATGATAAAACTAGTGAGGACGCATCTGTTTCGGCAAAAATTACGATGATTCACGGGCACACAAAAGTAGCAGCAGTTCCCATAGATGGATTCAAACAGTGCACTAGCCCCAGAGGGCTCGATAACAGGAAAGGTTCAGATAATTAGAAAGATTCCAAACTACTATTAAACACTAGCTGGGGCAAGTATTTCATGCCTCGATGTAATTTGGGCTGGACACAAGACGGACCTTGCCATGAACATCATCGAGGACGTCCGGCAGCAGCTCAATCCTGCGAACCTTCATGAAGAAAACCTTGTGGCCTTGCCACTCATGAACTTGTTTGTGGAGGCATGCCACATCATCTTCCTACATAAGCTTGACAAGAATAGTATGCCTCACAACTGAAGGAGTAGTTTTGAACTTCTTGCGCTTCAGTACACCCTGGACAACACGCCTGACAACGGTGAAGCTGGAATACAACTCTTCATTGGTATAAGCGCAAATGGCTTCCAGGATCCAACAGCCTAAAAACTCTGTTTTCCTAGTGTGTATATTCAGGTCATCCGCCTCATAGCAAGTGACATGTACAACCTCACAATCCTTGTCTGCATCAGGGCTCTAATTGAAACAGAAACAAATTCTGAATTACTTTCCAGTATAAGAAACACAAGTTATTTAAACCACTATGTATAGCATGGCATCGAAGCTAATAAAATTTTGCATTATTCATCACCACATACTTAGATGAAAAACCACAATCGAGATCAGCAAAGAAGAAAATCACCTTGGGCAGCTCAGCGGGGGGGGGGGGGGGGGGGCATCCTCGAAGGGGGAAAGCTGCTCCTGCAGTGCCACGGGGGGTGTAACCTCAAACGGGGCGTTGACCCTCTCAGTAGTGGCCGTGAGTGTATTTGTGGTCAGCTCGGTGGCTGCCTCCATCTTCTTGGAGCTCTCTGTCTCGTGGGGATCAGCCTCCTACGTCTGCTCCAATATCGGCAGATCTTTGCCTGGTTCTGCTTGGTCCATCATGAAACTGACGAATACTAGGAGACCACTAAAAGGAAAACACAATCACAATGACAATGAAACAAAAAAGAGAGTTAGGATCGGTTACTGCTTCGCAAAAGTTCTTTTTTTTCTCTGAACAAAAATATACCAACATCACGGATCCTCTTACCTTCCCTTCGTTGGGAGAGAAGACTAGTGGCAGATGCGAGTGTTGCCTTTCTTGAAGACGGTGAGGGAGAAGGGGATTCAGCGAAGAGTGAAATGATGGTTGCTTCGTCTGAGGGAGTCCTGGATTTGGGGGTGTCCGGACAGCCGGACTATATCCTTTGGCCGGACTATTGGACTATGAAGATACATGATTGAAGACTTCATCCCGTGTCTGGATGGGACTCTTCCTTGGCGTGGAAGGCAAGCTTGGCAATACGGATATGTAGATCTCCTCCCTTGTAACCGACTTTGTGTAACCCTAGCCCCCTCCGGTGTCTATATAAACCAAAGGGTTTAGTCCGTAGGACACCAACAATCATACCATAGGCTAGCTTCTAGGGTTTAGCCTCTACGATCTCGTGGTAGATCAACTCTTGTAATACTCATATCATCAAGATCAATCAAGCAGGACGTAGGGTATTACCTCCATCGAGAGGGCCCGAACCTGGGTAAACATCGTGTCCCCCGCCTCCCGTTACCATCCGCCTTAGATGCACAGTTTGAGACCCCCTACCCGAGATCCACCGTTTTTGACACCGACATTGGTGCTTTCATTGAGAGTTCCACGGTGCCGTCACCGTAAGGCTTGATGGCTCCTTCGATCATCGGTAACGATGCGGTCCATGGTGAGGTTTTCCTCCCCGGACAGATCTTCGTATTCGGCGGCTTCGCACTGCGGGCCAACTCGCTTGGCCATCTGGAGCAGATCAAGAGCTATGCCCCTGGGCACCAGGTCCGGTTCAGAAACTTGAATTACATTGCCGATATCCACAGAGACTTGATCTTCGACGGATTCGAGCCCATGTCAGGTGCGCCACATGATCACGACGAGCATGATTTAGCTCTGCCGTCGGACAGTGTTCGGGAGATCACACCTGCAAATACTCTGGCCCTCAATCTGGAGCAAATTGCGCCATCCGAGGACGGGTGTATAGACCGCGCCATGGAGGCCGCACTCTCGGTGGCGATAGAACCGGATACTAACTTCACCCCTTATGAGAGCCGTGTTGCCGAACCATTTGATTTGTCCCCGGCCACGGGCTCCGAACCGCCTGCATCCGTGCCCATCGAATCCGATTGGGCGCCGATCATGGAGTTTACCTCCACGGATATCTTTTAGCACTCGCCTTTCGGCGATGTGCTAAATTCATTAAGGTCCCTCTCTTTGTTAGGAGAACCTTGGCCGAACTATGTCCGGCTAAGATGGGATGCGGACGACGAAGAAATTCGCTGCCCACCCACCACCCACTTAGTAGCCTATGTCGACGATTTAACCGACATGCTCGATTTCGACTCCGAAGACATCGACGGCATGTACGACGATGCAGCAGAGGAACAGGAACCAGTTCCCACAGGTCGCTGGACAACCACTTCATCACATGACATATACATGGTGGATACACCCAAAGAAGGAAATGGCGACGAGACAGCGGAGGATGACCCCTCCAAGTAGCAACCCAAGCGCCGACGTCAGCGGCGCCGCTCTAAGTCACGCCATAGCAAAAACAGCGATAACTGCGCAAGAGAAAATAACACTCCAGTCGACTCCAGAGGAAACGACGACCACATTGACCCAGCGGCAGACCACGATGAAACTGCAAACGGCGAACATAGTACGGATCCGATATTCGAACACGGCGACACCAAGGATAAAGCTCATCAACCTCTCTCCGGTGAGGAAAACAGTCCGAACGAAGATGCACACATCATCCCGAAAAGTCACTTGGAACAAGAGAACATCCGCAGAAGTCTTATTGCCATAGCGAGTTTTCTGAAGAAGCAGGAGCAAAGGCTTAATGCCGCACAAAATACGCTCAACAACAGGTGGAACAAAGTGCTCGACAACGAAGAAAAGTATGGTGGAAGTTACCACACAAAGAGCTATCCAAAGCGCAAGCTATTGCCTGAATTCGACGATGAGGCCGTAGAGCCCACACACCCGAAAAATAAAACGGCCAGCCAGCCGGATCAACCACCTTGTGGCCGTGATAGAGCGGCGGCCGCACATAAGTCAACACGCGATCTACGTGAGGACTTGCGCCAAAAATCCAGTATGACCAGATCCATCTATGGATCTAGGAAGCGCGCTCTAGCACAAAATCAAAACCGAATACCACAACCATCCGAACGCCATGATACATCCAAATACAGGGGTGCCGCACACCCCCTATGTTTCACCGATGAGGTGCTGGACCATGAATTTCCAAAAGGATTCAAACTAGTGAACATAGAGGCATACGGCGGGACCACAGACGCTGGGGTCTAGATTGAGGACTTTATCCTCCATATCCATATGGCTCGCGGAGACGATCTCCACGCCATCAAGTACTTGCCCCTCAAGCTTAAAGGACCAGCTCGGCACTGGTTGAAAAGCCTCCCTGAAAACTCAATTGGAAGTTGGGAGGAGCTCGAGGATGCTTTTTGGGCTAATTTTCAAGGGACCTATGTCCGACCTCCGGATGCAGACGATTTAAGTCATATAATTCAACAGCCCGAAGAGTCAGCCCGAAAGCTTTGGAACAGGTTTCTCACTAAGAAGAACCAAATCGTCGACTGCCCGAATGCCGAAGCCTTAACAGCTTTCAAGCACAGCGTCCGAGACGAATGGCTCGCCAGACACCTCGGCCAAGAAAAACTGAGAGCAATGGCAGCCCTGACAAGCCTCATGACCCGCTTTTGCGTGGGCGAAGATAGCTGGTTAGCCCATAGTAGCACCAGCGACCCAAGCACATCCGAAGTAAGGGATGGCAATGGAAAACCACGACGCAGTAAAAGCAAGTGTCAAAATAAAGAAGACATCCCAGATAATACGGCAGTAAACGCCGGATTCAGGGGCTCTCGACCAGGTCAGCAGAAAAAGCCTTTCAAAGGCAGCAGAGATGGACCGTCCAGCCTAAACAAGATTCTACACAAACTATGTCAGATCCATGGCACCCCTGATTAACCTGCAAATCACACCCACAAAGAATGCTGGGTCTTCAAGCAGCCCGGCAAGCTAAATGCCGAACACAAGGGGAGGGAGACACCAAGCGAAGACGAGGACGAACCTCGCCAGCAAAGCACTGAAGGACAGAAAAAATTCCCACCAGAGGTTAAAAGAATAAACATGATCCATGTGACGAAGAGGAGAAGCAAACATGCACTCTGAGACTCACGCGCTGTAGAGCCCATCACCCCTAAGTTCAACCACTGGTTGGCCTGCCCGATCACTTTTGATCATAGGGATCACCCGACAAGCATCCGGCATGAAGGATTGGCTGCCTTGGTGTTAGACCCAATAATAAATGGATACCATCTCACACGAGTCCTTATGGACGGCGGCAGTGGCCTAAATCTGATATATCAGGACACAGTCCGCAAAATGGGGATAGACCAGGCAAAAATCAGCCACAGTAATACTACCTTCAAGGGAGTAATACCAGGCCCAGAGGCCCGCTGTACGGGCTCTCTATCACTAGAGGTTGTATTCGGTTCTCCCAACAACCACCGAAGAGAAAATTTAACCTTTGACACCGCTCCATTCCAAAGCGGCTATCAAGCACTACTCGGAAGAGCGGCTTTCGCTCGTTTTAATGCAGTACCGCATTACGCTTCTCTCAAGCTTAAGATGCCCGGTCCACGTGGCACCATCACAGTTAGTGGAAATATTGAGCGTTCTCTACGCGCGGAAGAACATGCGGCGGCTTTAACAGCCGAGCACTAGACGGCCTCACCAACCAGAATAAATGATAGGTCGTCAAGACCGCGGACACGGTTAAACGAGTCCGGCGCATCACTAGATATACCTCAGATTAGTTTGATGGTTAAATCCTCATAGACGGTACCAGGGGCTTCCCTCGTGTAATCAGGGCTAGTTCAGCTCAACTTGACTTATCTTGAATTTTAATGGTTCATTGAGAATAACCAAATTTTTGGCACGACAAACTTTCACCTAAGTTTTTCTCTTTTACAGATGAAAATCATGTTGCACCCGTCCAAGACACGGCACAATGGAGACACATGCGCAGACGTGCAACAGGGACCCGCTCAAAGGTTTCTTTTCAGATTAAGACCCTGCGTAAACCTTTTTTACTCTCTCTTGTTGTTCACATCCTCCAGATACTTACTACAACTGAGAAGGATGCTGACGTTATTGGCATTTTGCCACGTCAGAATATTGCACGTACCTGGACACTCGGGGTTTATTTTTAAGGGCATTGTTCAGCCCGGATGTTATAAATACCGAATACCTTAGGGAGTGTTCGGCGTCGCGAGTTTGGCCTTATATGCATCAGCTCCAAATCATGTCTTTGGTCAAATGTTGGGTTTGCCCGGCTCCCGTGTTTTGCTACCTTACGTTCCGCTCTATCGGCTAAGGCGACACCGGGAGAACTACTGCGATTGTGCCCTGGTTCATCCGGATGAGCACCACAGTAGAGAAAGCTGAAAACTGACTGTCATGATAAAGCGCGAGACTGGTCAACCACTCGATGACTTAGCGGAATCTTCGGGATTCCTCCGCATTAACGAAGGGCCGTTTCCCGGTCATGTACGTACGCGCACCGTATTCGGACGAGCGCAGAGGTACCAGGGGCTATATAGTAGCCCCACCGTCAAACTCCTATGGCTAAGTGAAAGTGTTAAAGCAATATAGTCCGATTGCCTTGTTCGCTGCGCTACCACCTCCTTAATGGACCAAGACGTTGGATCAAGTGTGAATACGCGTTTTTGCAAACACCCCTGCATTATATGCGTGGGGGCTGAAGCCGACGACTGCAAACTTTCAGGTTATATACATATATACACAAACGGCCGCACAGGAGGCATCATAATACTTTCAGGCAAAAGTATAAACACAACCTTTATAACTCAATAAAACATTGTTTTTACAATGGGAATACATGTCACTAGAACATAATATTCTTCGAGCACTAAGCCTCTATTGAACGAGCGCCTTCAAGGACTTCTTCAAAGTAGTGCTCGGCAGGTACCCGGCCTACGGCCGAACTCTGGGTTGCAATAGCAGTGGCCTCCATCTCTGCCCAGTATGTCTTGACACGGGCAAGTGCCATACGCGCACCCTCTATGCACGCCGACCTCTTCATAGCATCGATGTGCGGCACAACACCAAGGAACTGTTGCACTAAACTAAAATAACTATTCGGCCTTGGCCCTTCCGGCCACAGATGATCCACAACAGACCTCATGGCTAGCCCGGACAACCTATGGAGCTCAGCCCACTCGGTCATTCGCTCATTCAACAGCAGCGGACGCATGGGAACATGGAACTGTGACCAGAATAGCCTTTCCACTTCACAATCTTTTTGATCTTTGAAGTACTCGGCCGCATCAGCAGCACTGGCTGCCAAATCCACGTATGCGTCTGCAAAACTCCATAGTTGATCAAGAGGGGCATACATCGGATCTCCGAACTTCGTCCGCAACAAAAATGGCTTCCCAGCCGTGATATCCCCAGCTTGACGCAGCTCCTCCTTCGCCGCTCTGATTTTAGAGCGGGCTTCCTTGGCTGCTACCATGGCCTTCTCCAGGTCTGCCGCCTTCACCCGGCTTTCTTTTTCAAGAAGCTGGTAACGGTCGGCGGCATCTTTCAACTCAATGGCCATCTTGGCTATTCTTTCCTTGCTTTGGCAATGCGCAGCCTGTTCGGGCCTCAGCTCTTCGACCACCTTTAGAGCGGCCGCATCACTATTCATGGCTTGTTCCTTGGCTCAGGCAAGTTCCGCCTGAAGGGTCTCCACAGTGGCGGCTCCATCTCCAGTCACAACATATTAAAGATACTAGCATCATGCTCCTCTTACTATGTGTTGATCACCGGAGAAATCACATACCCTGTGCCTCATTGAGCCGCTTGTTGACAAGCACGATGTCGGCATCTGTCGCATCAAGTTGCCACTTCAGCTCGGCAAACTCACCAGTCCGGCTAGCCACTGGACCTTCAGCCATCTGCACATAAAGGCAGCCTGATTATTCCTGGGACTATGATCCTCTGTTTGCCGCCGTTCTTGATGGCAACCTGAGTCTCAGGGGCTATTATATGCATAGGGCACACCTAACGTGTGCGGTACTGTCAAAAACATACACTATTCCACGTACCTCAATGCCTTTCAGCGGACTCATAAAAGCTTCATCTCAATCACCGTACCCATTAGCGTACGATGCGCTTCTGGGATGGCTGCTTGCTCCAGAAGATCCTTCAGTGCATCTAATCGCACACCCGACAGTTCCAGACTCTTTCTGTTGATCTCTTTAGGAGTCGAATACTGAGGACTTCGGGTGGCCGAAGGATTACCCTATGGCCTTGGTGGATCAGGAGAAACCCTCCGCGACGACACTTCAGGGTCGCCCGCCTCATGAGGCGGGGTGGCATGGGGAGGTGTTTCGCTCTCCATCATCTCTAGAAGAAGATCCCCCGAAGACGAACTCTGTTGAGAAGGGCTACGATCCGAACTACAAGATATATGCTTCAGTTATTGTCTTCAGAAGTAATGTTGGATATTTTTACTATTAAGTACTTTTTACTTACAGCTCGGTAGAGGGATGATCCCCTTGCGAGCACTGTGCGGCAAGAGTACCCTCCGAGGCAGGACCGTCTGGCGAAGATTTCTTCCCCCGTTTAGAAACTTTTGTTTCTGGGTCTTCAGAGGTGGTCCTCTTCGTTCCTTGGGGAGAGGGAATTTCAGATTCTTCTCCCTGGTTATCCTCCTTCGCAGAGGCGCTAATTCCCCCGGTTTGGATGAATAATGAGTGAGGCCTATTTTCAGCCTCTTTATTCCCCCCTTTATCTTCCCCTGAGGGCGCCTGATAAGGCGCCGGCTCGAGCATTCTGGCTAGTATTGGATTAGCCGAGCCTTCAGGAAGGGGGGCCGAACACCTGATCATCTTCAAATTTGTTACCCAGTCCTGGTCAAGGAGTGACTCTTCAGAATGATGTTATGATAAATAAAAAGACAGCGTGTTCAACCACGGGATTACTTACTTGGGTATCTGGGCGATTACAGCTCAGACCCGCATCCTCGGTGGTGTCCGGACACTTTATTTGTGGTCCGAAGAACAATTTGTACATCTCTTCGAGCATCATACCGAGGAAGTGCTGAATAGTTCGCGGTCCTTCCGGGTTGAATTCCCACATATGGAGGGGTTGACGTTTGTAAGGCGGGAGTCGACGAACTAGCATGACTTGCATTACCGTGACCAGGCTGGCATCTCTCTCAAGGAGATCTCGGATGCGACTCTGCAATATCGGCACATCATTTACTGGCCCCAAGTTCATCCCCTTGTTGATCCATGATGTCAGTTGTGGTGGGGGGCCCGAGCGAAAGGCAGGGGCGGCTACCCACTTGGTACTTCGGGGAGCTGTGATATAAAACCACTCCCGTCGCCATATATCGGACACCACTGGGAAGGAACCCTCTGGCCACGGAACATCAGCACTTTTGCTTATTACGTCACCTCCGCACTCTGCATGTCGCCCCTCGATCATCTTCGGCTTCACATTGAAAGTCTTGAGCCACAGGCCGAAGTGTGGGGTAATGTGGAGGAAGGCCTCACACACGACGATGAACGGCGAGATGTGAAGGAGGGAATCCGGGGCCAGGTCATGGAAATCCAGCCCATAATAGAACATGAGCCCCCTAACAAAGGGATCCAGAGCGAGGCCTAGCCCTCGGAGGAAGTGAGAGATGAATACAACGCTCTCGCCGGGTTCGGGAGTGGGAATGACCTGCCCTCGAGCAGGCAGCCTGTGCGAGATTTCGAGGGTCAAATACCCGGCCTCTCTTAGCTTCTTGATGTCTTCCTCTATGACAGAGGAAGGCATCCACCAACCTTGGAGGTTGGATCCAGACATGGTTGAAGGTCTGAAGCGCCTGACCTGAGCCTTGGGTGCTGGAACTCGAGGAGGGGGAAGGATTCAATTGAGCACGAGAGGGAAAAAAGGACATGCCTTGGCCTTTTTATAAAGAGGGTGAATATCAAGCGTCCTCCTCGTGGCCGTTTGGGACTTGCCTAAAATCGAGGAGTCATACCAACGGGCATGATTGGGTTACCCACGTCCGTATTAATGAGAATCCCGTAATAAGGGGGACACGATCTCTGCTTCGACAAGACATGTCAAGAAAACTGCCTCGCGATATGTGCAGCGCTGGTTGAGAAAAATGGTTCGAATAATGACCGGGCCATGGCATGATGTCATGTTGCTAAACGTGTAAGTAGATTAGATTTGTGGAAATATTATTCTCTCTACGGTGGTATGTGGAACTGGTTTTGCAGAGCCGGACACTATCCTTGTGTTCAAAATCTTCTATGGAGTATTCAGAGGAGGAACCCGCCTTGCAATTCCGAAGACAAATCTACGCGCCGGACTCATCGTCATTGAAGCCTGGTTCAGGGGCTACTGAGGGAGTTCTGGATTAGGGGGTCTCCAGACAGCCGGACTATATCCTTTGGCCGGACTGTTGGACTATGAAGATACATGATTGAAGACTTCGTCCCGTGTCCAGATGGGACTCTCCTTGGCGTGGAAGGCAAGCTTGGCAATACGGATATGTAGATCTCCTTCCTTGTAACCGACTTTGTGTACCCTAGCCCCCTCCGGTGTCTATATAAACTGGAGGGTTTATTCTGTAGGACAACAACAATCATACCATAGGCTAGCTTCTAGGGTTTAGCCTCTACGGTCTCGTGGTAGATCAACTCTTGTAATA
The DNA here is from genome assembly GCF_003073215.2 of Triticum urartu. Lineage (NCBI taxonomy): Eukaryota > Viridiplantae > Streptophyta > Magnoliopsida > Poales > Poaceae > Triticum > Triticum urartu. Next base: position 406,011,670 of record NC_053028.1, read on the forward strand.
CTCATATCATCAAGATCAATCAAGCAGGACGTAGGGTATTACCTCCATTGAGAGGGCCCGAACCTGGGTAAACATCGTGTCCCCCGCCTCCTGTTAGCATCCGCCTTAGACGCATAGTTCGGGACCCCTACCCAAGATCCGCCGGTTTTAAGACCGACATCGTCCATCAAACTTAGACTGTGGGGAGGTGGGGTTTTGTGATATGACGGCTCGTTATTGCCGCGCTACGACCGGGGTGACTCTCCGCCTACATACTGCCTTCTAATTTGGTGGATGGCATTTGGGCCTGCGCGCTGCATGGCTCGCATGTCGGTGAACAAAAGTATAACGGCATTCAGTAGAGGGAGACGTTTCGATGACCTAGGAGGAGCTAGAAGCGGTATTGTATCCACTATACTAGTAGTAATTGTTTTTCTTGGTAGCTATAGAGTGTCTCCACTTTACTAGTAGTAATTGTTTCTCTGGGCCCAAGACAAAACAACCCATCCACCCTAGTAAATATTAAAATCAAATTCAAAAGTCCATATATTTACTAAATGAGAGGCGCTACCCACACCCAGCACACCACCCCCAAAAAAACCTAGGTGTTCTTCTTCCTCCTCACTCACACCCACCTCACGTCAGCTCGCTCCACTCGTACCCCCAAATTCCTCACCTCACTCCTATAGAAAACCCCAGCTCCCCTTCTTCCTCACTACTATAGAAAAACCCCAGCTCCCCTTCTTCTTCACTCGCACTACAACTAGGCTCATCATTCGTTACTCTGCTCAAATCCGTGAGCGCGACACGACGCCCTTGAGGAAAATGGAGTCGGCTGACCCCAGCGCCAAGAAGATGAGGCTCCCGCTAGTGGCGACGCCTGTTATAGATCCCGCACCCGGCAGCGTAGAGAGAAGCGGCGACCCCGCCCCCACCGGATCCCAGGAACCCGTAGAATCTCAGGTGGACCACATTAGCGATCTCCCGGATGCCATCCTTGGGGAGATCATCTCGCTTCTCCCCACCAAGGATTGCTACCGCACCCAAGTCTTCTCAATTCGGTGGCGCCCTCTATGGCGCGCAGTGCCCCTTAATCTCGAATGTCGTCAGCTATCTCTCTTCAATGGTTTTAAAATCCCCAGAGCCATCATCTCCTCCCAACAAGGCTCCGTTCAAAGCCTCTGCATCCCGTCATGCTACCTTAGCAAGCATACCATGCCCTGCACGCTGGACACCTAGCTGAAATCCCCTGAATTCACAGAACTATAGCTGCTTGAGTTCTACTATTCCACTGGAAATCACCTACCAGATACCGGACGCCATCTACCTGTGCCCTCAGCACCGATGTCCATCTCACGGTTTTTCTCCTCTCTCCACACCGCCACCTTTGCGCTGTGCGACCTACCAGACAATCTGGTACTAAACCTTCGACTCCCATTTCTGAAGAAACTTTCACTTGTGCGGGTTCGTATATCGAAGGCCTCATTGCACAACATCATCCACTCCAGTTTCCCTGCCTTGGAGTGCTTGGTGCTTGTTTTCACAGTTAGAATCGGCTGTCTCCAAATAAAGTCGCCTAACCTTGCAAGAATTGGAATTTGTTTTGACGGAAGGCAGCTCATCATCCAAGATGCCCCTTCACTTCAAAGGTTGATCATTGATTCTAGTTATTCGCCGTTGCAAATAACCGTCCTCTCTGCGCCTAAACTGGAGACCTTGGGTGTAATACATGATCTCTGTGCTCATTTCAATATGGTGTTTGGCTCCACAGTTCTTCAGGTACTTTACATTATCATCTACACTTGTAACCATAAGCTGCATTTTAAATTTCTGCGCATAAGTTATATGTCATCTTGGAGTACACATTTTGTACTAATATTATGTTCTATGCTCAATGAAGAGTTTCTCCATGGATGGCCTATCAATGGTGCTGGATTCTGTCAAGATCATATATATCCAAATGAATAGTTTTGATCTGAACAAGATTATTGGCTTGCTGCAATGCTTTCCATGTCTGGAGAAGTTGTATATAAAGGTGATAATTTCACGCACATTGCAAGCCCTCATATAGTGTACTAGAATTAACCGTTCAACTGTTGCTCTTTCAACACTCCTTTTTTAGACCTTAACTGTTTTCAATCTTCATGTCTATTTAGGCAACAGGATGGGGTAACAAAGTTATAACCAATTGGTGGATTCATAAGCATCGGGATTTTCTCACTTCTCATGAGATTCGATTGAAGACAATAACGCTAGAACGATATGTAGCCAACCATGCAAATACTAGATTTGTCACATTCTTCCTGTTGAATGCGAGGTTACCATTGTCCATCAGGCTTAAGTTTATCAGCAGCATGGTTTTGACAGATGGGTATGTGGAAGAGCAAAAAAAGGAGTTTCAGGTGGGAAAAAGAGCTTCTGAACATGCTGGGCTTCTATTTACAACATATTGTGGTCATAATCCAGTAAATTTTACGACCCAGGATGTTCATTCTATGGACCCGACCGATCCATTTGACTGTGACTACCAAAAATAGTGCTGGAGTTAGATGTTGTTGCCCTTTTCAACCTGGTTTTTTTTGTAAACCCGATGAACAATTAACCCTTGTGCTTTTGTACAGTTTGTAAGCTGGAGTTAGATGTTCTTGCCCTTTTCAACTCGGCTGTGACTGTCATATTTTCTTTGAAGCAAGGCAAATGGCTTGCCAGTCGTTTAATTTAGAGCCAGTCGTTTAATTTAGAGTGAAATATTGTAACAACTAACAAATCCCAACCAAAGGAAATAACATCACTCTCGCCGGCTGCTTGAGCTCACTGTGCATTATAGAAGCCAAGTGATTAGCCCCCACCAGCAGCCACAAACTTATTTCCAACTAGCACATCAAATGGGATGTAAATTTTAATAGGAAGGGCTGCATGACCATGAAATATTTGGATTCTGACATTTGGGACCCGCGAGGAAATAGCCTATCCAAGGTGGTGTCGACTTACTAGCCAGTCAACAAACGATTCTGCCTACCAGCCGTTGGATTGACATCCAACATCTGTCGTGTATCTTCTATCTCTTGTCTTCTTCTTCCTCCAGCCACCCAAACCAAACCACCCTGTCGGCTCCGCCTGCTCCCGCCTCCCATGGCTGGCTGGCGCCTCCGCCGCCCTACCGTACGTACGCTCCAACATGGCCAGTCCCTCCCTTTATTCCCCACACGTCCTGTTATTCTCCGGCGACGTCAGCCCCAACCACACCCGCACCCGAACCAGTCAACCCTCGTACTCCTCCTGCATGCAACTGGACCCGCATCTTCCACGGCTCCTGTTCGTTCCGTCCGAGGCCTCGCCGTCGTCTCCGCCTTGCGGCCTTGGTTCGCTCGCCGTGCACGGTGCGCCGCCCTCTTGCGTTGTCAACGTCGTCAACAACGAGAGGAACAAGGAGATGACTGTACGTGGAGAGGATGACAGTAGGGACCCAGCAGCGTCATGGCAGTACGCAAGCAAGTGCCTCTATATTACAAGCCCAAAAATATGGTACCTCCTAATGGTTGGACATCTGGGGCTCACGCCATTGTCACGTAGTCAATAAAACGAGAGAATTACACTACGAGCGGCTGACACCAGGGGTCGGGCAAGTTTTTAGGAACAAGCAGTTGTTATTTATACTAGTTTTAGTGACAGATCAGGGTAACAACGGGGCTGTGCGGGGGCTGTGCCCGTCTAGCCAGGGTTTTATTTATGTTTACCACATCATGAGCCCAGTTGTTTTTTTCTTCCAGTTGTTTTTTTCTTGCTGAAAATGGCTAGCCCAGTTCTATTTTTTTAAGAAATACCCAAATGAGGCCTACTTGCTTTATCAGCCCTGCTGGGCTGCAAATCTTTCAAGATGAGGAGAGTTTCATTCGGTTTACCCAGAAATGGGCTGTACATTTTGTTGGGGAATGTAGTAATTTCAAAAAAAATCCTACGCACTCGCAAGATCATGGTGATGCATAACAACGAGAGAGGACAGTATCGTCCATGTACCCTCGTAGACGTAAGCGGAAGCGTTATGAGAACGCGCTTGATGTAGTCGTACGTCTTCACGATCCGACCGATCCAAGTACTGAAGTACGGCACCTCCGATTTCAGCACACGTTCAGCTCGATGACGTCCCACGAACTCCGATCCAGCAGAGCTTCACAGGAGAGTTCCGTCAGCACGATGGCGTGATGACGGTGATGATGTTGCTACCGACGCAGGGCTTCTCCTAAGCACCGCTACGATATGATCGAGGTGGATTATGGTGGAGGGGGGCACCGCACACGGCTTGGAACAAACAACTTGTGTGTCCTAGGGTGCCCCTCCCTCGTATATAAAGGAGTGGAGGAGGGGGAGGGCCGGCTCTCTACTATGGCGCGCCCTGGGGAGTCCTACTCCCACCTGGAGTAGGATTCCCCCCCCCCTTCCAGATAGTAGGAGTAGGAGAGAAGGAAAGGGAAAATAGAAGAGAAGGAAGGAGGGGGCGCAGCCCCTCCCCCTAGTCCAATTCGTACTAGGCCTTGGGGGGGGGGCGCGTCCCCCCTCTCTCTTTCCCCTAAAGCCCAATAAGGCCCATATACTCCCCGACGAATTCCCGTAACTCTCCGGTACTTCGAAAAATACCCGAATCACTTGGAACCTTTCCGATGTCCGAATATAGTCGTCCAATATATCGATCTTTATGTCTCGACCATTTCGAGACTCCTCGTCATGTCCCCGGTCTCATCTGGGACCCCGAACTACCTTTGGTACATCAAAACACATAAACTCATATTACCGATCGTCACCGAACGTTAAGAGTGCGGACCCTACGGGTTCGAGAACTATGTAGACATGACCGAGACACGTCTCCGGTCAATAACCAATAGCGTAACCTGGATGCTCATATTGGCTCCTACATATTCTACGAAGATCTTTATCGGTAAAACCGCATAACAACATACATTATTCCCTTTGTCATCGGTATGTTACAATGCTCTGCACGGAGCTACTCTAGCTAATTACTCCTGTCGGTGTCAAAACCGGCGGATCTCGGGTAGGGGCCCCGAACTGTGCGTCTAAGGCGGATGGTAATAGGAGGCAGGGGACACGATGTTTACCCAGGTTCGGGCCCTCTTTATGGAGGTAATACCCTACGTCCTGCTTGATTGTTCTTGATGATATGAGTATTACAAGAGTCGATCTACGACGAGATCATAGAGGCTAAACCTTAGAAGCTAGCCTGTGGTATGATTGTATGTTGCCCTATGGACTAAAACCCTCCGGTTTATATAGACACCGAAGGGGGCTAGGGTTACCCAAGGTCGGTTACAAAGGAGGAGATATACATATCCGTATTGCCTAGCTTGCCTTCCACGCCAAGTAAAGTCCCATCCGGATACTAGACGAAGTCTTTAATCTTGTATCTTCATAGTCCAACAGTCCGGCCAAAGGATATAGTCTGGCTGTCCGGAGACCCCCTAATCCAGGACTCCCTCAGTAGCCCCCGAACCGGGCTTCAATGACGCTGAGTCCGGCACGCAGTATTGTCTTCGGCATTGCAAGGCGGGTTCTTCTCCAAATCTTGAATGTTTGTTAAGTAGTGTCCGGCCCCATAAATGTTGGACTTCATGGCTTCTGTGCTCAATAAGGGCTATCTTCCACGCATCGAACGAATACGAGGAGCCGGGGCGTTTTTACATTCGCCCCCCTAGCCAGGTAAATAAATTGTCTATTAAAGGGATGGGGATTCTTAGATCCAATCCATACCATCCTCCCACAGCGAGAATCCATCGGAGCGCGCTTCGGAAAAATCCACTCCAACATGGCCGACCACCGCAACTCCTCCTCCCGCCCCCGTAGCCCTAAGCCCGGTGATTGGGAGAGGTGTTCTGTCCCACACAGTCGATTAGTAGAACTACAGACTCAGGGATTTCTCCCTCCAGCGTATATGGTCCCCGTCCGAGCCGGGCTCGCCACCTATAATGGCGGGGAGCAAGCGGAGAGCTTCCCCAGCCCCTCTAAAGGGGAGCGGGTATGCCTTGTTTCTTACTTACTAAGGGGACTCGGATTTCCAATTCATCCGTTCCTCCGCGAGCTCCTGGAGTTTTACGGCCTCCAACTGCATAATTTCACCCCTGCATCCATATTACACATCGCCGACTACGTTGCCCTTTGCGAGCTATTTCTGGGCTGCGAGGTTCATTTCAAGCTGTTGAAAAGGTTATTTTGCCTTGTGCCCCGCATATAGAAGGGGTCACTTTATCGAGTGGGTGGAGCCGAAATATGGCGCATCGCCGAAACCGGATACCTGTCCAGTACTCCGAAGAAGACGTCCGAAGACTGGCCTTCGAAGTGGTTTTATATGGACGACACCCCCCTTCCAGACCCTGTTCGGCGGGGTCTTCCTGAGTTCAACAATGCTCCTCTGAAGAAACGCCGAAGCTGGCGCCCACGGAGCCCCCAGGAGGAAGACAACGGAGAAGTCCTTTACCCAATGAACCGGATTAAAGCGCTGGCTCAATCAAGATTGAAAATAATCGAGGTTATGTCAATATGCATAATGCGGGGAGTGCATCCACTTCAATATCGAGGGCACCCCCTATGGTGTTTTAACGAGGAAGATGATGCCACCCGTTGCGGGCGTAAGGGACCGAACTCTGCTGCTGCTTTAGCAAAAATTTTGTCCGAGTTGTTCAAGGGAGAGGAAGAGGAGTTCATCCATACCAAGCCACGGGATGGATTCTCCATGTACAACCCTCCAAGCTGGGTGAGTTCTACCTCTTTACCCCCATTCTTCCCGCATTCTTCGTCGTAGGTACTCACCTTGCCATTTTACGGCAGGAACTGCGAAAAGCTGTAAGGGAGGTCAACAGCCCATCTCCACAACAAGAGGACCCTGGCCGGGCCCTCTGTCCCGGACTCAAAGAGGATCCGGACATATTCATGGAGCTGATAGACATGCAATTCTATCAATTGAGCTGCGATGACGCCATGGTGGCCATAATGGCCGACTATCCCGGACTGCTCCCTGCGTCGCACGTAAGAAAAACCAAAATCCCAACTCCAAAAATAGGATCCCCTTTTAGACACTTCACCTACCGTACACATATGGTGTTTTACAGGGAAGGCATTCAGGACGCCGTGCAGAACCCGGAGCAACTCGCCAACAAGAGGCACCGAAGCCGGGTATGCCAAAAAGGAAGGCGGTCAGGACGGAGACGCCGTGATACGTCTCCAACGTATCTATAATTTTTGATTGCTCCATGCTATATTATCTACTGTTTTGGACTATATTGGGCTTTATTTGCCAATTTTATATTATTTTTGGGACTAACCTATTAACCGGAGGCCCAACCCAGAATTGTTGTTTTTTTGCCTATTTCAGTATTTCGGAGAAACAGAATATCAAACGGAGTCCAAACGGAATGAAACCTTTGGGAACGTGATTTTCTCACCGAACGTGATCCAGGAGACTTGGACCCTATGCCAAGGCATCAGAGAGGCGGTCAGGAGGGTGGGGGGCGCCCCCCCTAGGGCGCCACCTGCCTCGTGGGCCCCTTGGTGCTCCACCGACGTAATCCTTCCTCCTATATATACCTACGTACCCCCAAACGATCAGAACAGGAGCCAAAAACCTAATTCCACCGCCGCAACTTTCTGTATCCACGAGATCCCATCTTGGGGCCTGTTCCGGAGCTCCGCCCGAGAGGGCCGTCATCACGGAGGGCTTCTACATCATCATAGCCTCTCCGATGAAGTGTGAGTAGTTTACCTCAGACCTTCGGGTCCATAGTTAGTAGCTAGATGGCTTCTTCTCTCTTTTTGGATCTCAATACAAAGTTCTCCCCCTCTCTTGTGGAGATCTATCCGATGTGATCTTCTTCTTTTTGCGTTGTGTTTGTTGAGACCGATGAATTGTGGGTTTATGATCAAGTCTATCTATGAATAATATTTGAATCTTCTCTGAATTCTTTTATGTATGATTGGTTATCTTTGCAAGTCTCTTCGAATTATCCGTTTGGTTTGGCCAACTAGATTGGTAGTTCTTGCCATGGGAGAAGTGCTTAGCTTTGGGTTCGATCTTGCGGTGTCCTTTCCCAGTGACAGAAGGTGCAGCAAGGCACGTATTGCATCGTTTCCATCGAGGATAACAAGATGGGGTTTATTTCATATTGCATGAATTTATCTCTCTACGTCATGTCTACTTGTCACAGACGTGATGCCTATATACATGATCATGCCTAGATATTCTCATAACTATGCTCAATTTTGTCAATTGCTCAACAGTAATTTGTTCACCCACCGTAGAATACTTATACTCTTGAGAGAAGCCACTAGTGAAACCTATGGCCCCTGGGTCTATTCTCATCATATTAATCTCCATCACTTTAATCTTGCTTTAATTTTTACTTTGCCTTTACTTTTTACTTTGCATCTCTATACCAAAAATACCAAAAATATCATATCTATCAGATCTCACTCTCGTAAGTGACCGTGAAGAGATTGAAAACCCCTAATCGCGTTGGTTATGAGTAGCTATCGTTTTGTGCAGGTACGAGGGACTTGAGCGTGGCCTCCTACTGGATTTATACCTTGGTTCTCAAAAACTGAGGGAAATACTTACGCTACTCTGCTGCATCATCCCTTCCTCTTCGGGGAAATCCAATGCAAGCTCAAGAGGTAGAAAGAAGGATTTCTGGTGCCATTGCTGGGGAGTCTATGCAAAATTCAACATACCAAGTACCCATCACAATCCCTATCTCTCGCATTACATTATTTGCCATTTGCCTCTCGTTTTCCTCTCCCCCACTTTACCCTTGCCGTTTTATTCGCCCTCTCTCTCTCTCTATCCTCCCTCTCCTTTCTCGCTTGCCTTTTTGTTTGCTCGTGTGTTGGATTGCTTGCTTGTTGCTATGTCTGAAATTGGGCAAGTTATCACCGATATGGGCGATAACAATGTCATAGAAAATTCTGATGCTCCGGCTGAAGAACCCCCTACCTACCATACAAAAAGATTTCGAATCGGTAGTGGTAATATTATTGGAAAAGGAGTTATTCAAGATTTCTTTACTTGTGCCGGTGCTTTGCCCTCTATGGGCGGTTCTATTCTTTATAGAACTAGTAGTCTTGCAGACGCTATTGCCATGCTTATCGTTGAACTTGAAAGGCAATTTATGCATATGCACCCATCTATACAAAGAATTTTCCTAGAATTTTCTAATATCGAGCATTCTTCTGTTAAGCATGCCGCTACTATCTTTTTGGCTCATGAATTTAGATTTATAATAAAAGAAGCCAAATAAATCTTTGCTCACTATAGGGTGGACGCTGGTCGTCCTCCCATAGAATCTATCCTCTTCGATCAAGAAGAAATTATGCGCTTTCAATCCCTTGATTATGTTGCTTTTAATGAAAACCTTAGAAAAAAGGTGCCAATCAATATTTTAATTGATAGAATCTCTGAACTTAATGATGATTTGGCTATTCGAAATAACGAGCTAGGGTGCTCTCTTGAGTTTAGGCTCACAAGGTTCTGTCAAAAGAATGCTTATAATGATGAATTGGTTGTACAATACGAAGGGCCGAAAGAGGAATCTATACCTCCTAAAATTGATCTTGGGGACTTATGTCCTATTAAATTTAGCCCTTTTGATTACTTTTGCTTGCCTCAAAGAAAACTTGCTGCCGAACGTAGAGAATATGAAATGATTTTAACCGATCTATCTTATTACTACGGCACTACCTAGATCTATCCTCGCTTTTATGCCTAGCTAGGGGCGTTAAACGATAGCGCTTGTTGGGAGGCAACCCAATTTTATTTTTATTCCTTGCTTTTTGCTCCTGTTTAGTAATAAATAAATTATTTAGCCTCTTTTTTGGTTGTTTTTTTGTGTTTAATTAGTGTTTGTGCCATGTAGAACCGTTGGAAAGACTTGGGCAAAGTCTTGTTGAACTTGCTGTAAAAAAACAGAAACTTTAGCGCTCACAAGAACTGCTGTAATTTTTATTTGGAGAGTGCTATTTAGTTAATTCTTTTTGAATATGATTAATAGATAAATTCCTCACGTCCATCAATTTATTTTAGAATTTTTGGGGTTCCAGATCTTCCGCTAGCTACAGATTACTACAGACTGTTCTGTTTTTGACAGATTCTGTTTTTCGTGTGTTGTTTGCTTATTTTGATGAATCTATGGTTAGTAAAATAATTTATAATCCATAGAGAAGTTGGAATACAGTAGGTTTAACACCAATATAAATAAAGAATGAGTTCATTACAGTACCTTGAAGTGGTCTTTTGTTTTCTTTCGCTAACGGAGCTCACGAGTTTTCTACTTTAAGTTTTGTGTTGTGAAGTTTTCAAGTTTTGGGTGAATTCTTTTGATGGATTATGGAACAAGGAGTGGCAAGAGCCTAAGCTTGGGGATGCCCATGGCACCCCCAAGATAATCCAAGGACACCAAAAAGTCAAAGCTTGGGGATGCCCCGGAAGGCATCCCCTCTTTCGTCCACTTCCATCGGTAATTTACTTGGAGCTATATTTTTATTCACCAACATGATATGTGTTTTGCTTGGAGCGTCTTATATTATTTCTGTCTTTGTGTTTTAGTATGCCACAATCATCCTTGCTGTACACACCTTTTGAGACAGCCATACATGAATTAAAATTTGATAGAATACTCTATGTGTTTCACTTATATCTTTTTGAGCTAAGTAGTTTTGCTCTATGTGCTTCACTTATATTTTTTTGAGCGTTATAATTTTGCTCTATGTGCTTCACTTAGATCTTTTAGAGCACGGTGGTGGATTTGTTTTAAAGAAACTATTGATCTCTAATGCTTCACTTAAATTATTTTGCGATTCTCTTAATAGCATGTTAATTTGCTTAATAATAATATGCTTGGTATTCAAGATGTGTGAAACTTTCTTTTGAGTGTGTTGAATACTAAGAAAAGATTGAAGCATGATAATTGTTTTGAGATATGGAGATGATAATATTAGAGTCATGCTAGTTGAGTAGTTGTGAATTTAAAGAATACTTGTGTTAAAGTTTGTGATTCCCGTAGCATGCACGTATGGTGAACCGTTATGTGATGAAGTCAGAGCATGATTTATTTATTGATTGTCTTCCTTATGAGTGGCGGTCGGGGACGAGCGATGGTCTTTTCCTACCAATCTACCCCCCTAGGAGCATGCGCATAATACTTTACTTTGATAACTTCTATATTTTTGCAATAAGTATATGAGTTCTTTATGACTAATGTTGAGTCCATGGATTATAAGCACTCTCACCCTTCCACCTTTGCTAGCCTCTCTAATACCGCGCACCTTTCGCCGGTATCATACACCCACCATATACCTTCCTCAAAACAGCCACCATACCTACCTATCATGGCATTTCCATAGCCATTCCGAGATATATTTCCATGCAACTTTCCACCGTTCCGTTTATCATGACACATTCATGATTGTCATATTGCATATCCCGGTACACCGCCGGAGGCATTCATATAGAGTCATATTTTGTTCTAAGTATCGAGTTGTAATTGTTGAGTTGTAAGAAAAATAAAAGTGTGATGATCATCATTTTTTAGAGCATTGTCCCAAGTGAGGAAAGAATGATGGAGACTATGATTCCCCCATAAGTCGGGATGAGACTCCGGACGAAAAATAAATAAAAGAGGCCAAAGAAGCCAGAATAAAAAACAGGCCAAAGAAGCCCAAATAAAAAAGAGGCCATAAAAAAAGAGAAAAGGCCCAAATAATAAAAAAAATAAAAAATGAGAGAAAAAGAGAGAAGGGACAATGTAACTATCCTTTTACCACACTTGTGCTTCAAAGTAGCACCATGATCTTCATAGTAGAGAGTCTCTCATGTTATCACTTTCATATACTAGTGGGAATCTTTCATTATAGAACTTGGCTTGTATATTCCAATGATGGGCTTCCTCAAATTTCCCTAGGTCTTCATGAGCAAGCAAGTTGGATGCACACCCACTTAGTTTCTTTTTGAGCTTTCATATACTTATAGCTCTAGTGCATCCGTTGCATGGCAATTCCTACTCACTCACATTAATATCTATTGATGGGCATCTCCATAGCCCGTTGATACGCCTAGTTGATGTGAGACTATCTTCTCCTTTTTGTCTTCTCCACAACCACCATTCTCTTCCACTTATAGTGCTATATCCATGGCTCACGCTCATGTATTGCGTGAAGATTGAAAAAGTTTTGAAAAAGTTAGAGTATGAAACAATTGCTTGGCTTGTAATCGGGGTTGTGCATGATTTAAATACTTTGTGTGGTGAAGATAGAGCATAGCCAGACTATATGATTTTGTAGGGATAACTTTCTTTGGCCATGATATTTTGAGAAGACATAATTGCTTTGTTAGTATGCTTGAAGTAATATTATTTTTATGTCAATATAAACTTTTGTCTTGAATCTTTCGAATCTGAATATTCATATCACAATTAAGAAGATTGGCATTGAAATTATGCCAAGTAGCACTCCGCATCATAAATTCTCTTTTTATCATTTACCTACTCGAGGACGAGCAGGAATTAAGCTTGGGGATGCCTGATACGTCTCCAACGTATCTATAATTTTTGATTGCTCCATGCTATATTATCTACTGTTTTGGACTATATTGGGCTTTATTTTCCACTTTTATATTATTTTTGGGACTAACCTATTAACTGGCGGCCCGGCCCAGAATTGTTGTTTTTTTGCCTATTTCAGTATTTCGGAGAAACATAATATCAAATGGAGTCCAAACGGAATGAAACCTTCGTGAACGTGATTTTCTCACCGAACGTGATCTAGGAGACTTGGACCCTATGCCAAGGCATCAGAGAGGCGGTCACGAGGGTGGGGGGCGCGCCCCCTGCCTCGTGGGCCCCTCGGTGCTCCACCGACGCACTCCTTCCTCCTATATGTACCTATGTACCCCCAAACGATCAGAACAGGAGCCAAAAACCTAATTCCACCGCCGCAACATTCTGTATCCACGAGATCCCATCTTGGGGCCTGTTCCGGAGCTCCTCTATAGAGGGCCGTCATCACGAAGGGTTTCTACATCATCATAGCCTCTCCGATGAAGTGTGAGTAGTTTACCTCAGACCTTCGGGTCCATAGTTAGTAGCTAGATGGCTTCTTCTCTCTTTTTGGATCTCAATACAAAGTTCTCCCCCTCTCTGGTGGATATCTATTCGATGTAATCTTCTTCTTTTTGTGGTGTGTTTGTTGAGACCGATGAATTGTGGGTTTATGATCAAGTCTATCTATGAGTAATATTTGAATCTTCTCTGAATTCTTTATGTATGTTTGGTTATCTTTGCAAGTCTCTTCAAATTATCTGTTTGGTTTGGCCAACTAGATTGGTAGTTCTTGCCATGGGAGAAGTGCTTAGCTTTGGGTTCGATCTTGCGGTGTCCTTTCCCAGTGACAGAAGGGGCAGCAAGGCACATATTGCATCGTTGCCATCGAGGATAACAAGATGGGGTTTATTTCATATTGCATGAATTTATCTCTCTACATCATGTCATCTTGCTTAAAGCATTACTCTGTTTTTAACTTAATACTCTAGATGCATGCTGGATAGCGGTCGATGAGTGGAGTAATAGTAGTAGATGCAGAATCGTTTCGGTCTACTTGTCACAGACGTGATGCCTATATACATGATCATGCCTAGATATTCTCATAACTATGCTCAATTCTGTCAATTGCTCAACAGTAATTTGTTCACCCACCGTAGAATACTTATGCTCTTGAGAGAAGCCACTAGTGAAACCTACGGCCCCCAGGTCTATTCTCATCATATTAATCTCCATCACTTTCATCTTGCTTTACTTTTTACTTTGCATCTCTATACCAAAAATATCATATCTATGAGATCTCACTCTCGTAAGTGACCGAGAAGGGATTGACAACCCCTAATCGCGTTGGTTGCGAGTAGCTATCGTTTTGTGCAGGTACAAGGGACTTGAGCATGGCCTCCTACTGGATTGATACCTTGGTTCTCAAAAACTGAGGGAAATACTTACGCTACTCTGCTGCATCATCCCTTCCTCTTCGGGGAAATCCAACGCAAGCTCAAGAGGTAGCACGCCGGCGCAGAGGTATGACACAAAACCTCGCTCCGTGGTTGTCGTCTTTCTCAAAATGCAATGACGTCCATGCTTCTTTAATAGAAAAAACGCTCGCCGGAGTATATCCGGAGAGGCTGCCGATCACGCGTCCACCAGTCGGGCTCCAGGGCCGGACATAGAGGCGGAAGCCAATATGGGGCAGACGCCGGATGCTCCTCCTACAGAGGATGCAGATAGATTATCTGCTACAAATTCAGAAGTGGAGAGTGCCATGAATCATAGGCATCGCCAGGCCGTACTCCGTGACGCTTGCTTCTCACCAGAGGCATTTGATGCCTTCAATTCTGGAGACGCGTACCTCCGTGCTGCTCAAAATGGTCTAGCCAGAGCCACGGACCAGTATGTAAGGGATATACGGATAAGCAAATCTGACGATTATATGTATCAGTAGCCCCTGAGACTTGAAACAGTTGACACAACTGATTTAAGGATCATTATTTGTGCAGGTTCTTACGGAGAAGAATTCCCAACTGTCTCAAGAGCTGGACGAGTGCAAGGCCCAACTGGAAGCCGCTGTTGCCATATTGAAGGAGTCCAAAAAGGGCCCCCCTGGTAACTTTTTTGTCTATTGCAAAGAATATCGGTACCAGGTAGTATGCGGCATGTATGCACACCTAACAATAGATGTTGCAGGTGGCCCCGGAGTGAATCCGGAGGCCGTGGAGGCGGATACGGCACATGATGATTGACGGCGAAATGCTAGCGAGAGCGTGCTGACGCGAGTTAGGCAGGAGAAAAATGATCTCCAAGATGCCAATATCCAGCTGGGCATGGAACTGAAGGATGTTCGAGCCCAGCTTGCGGACTCCGTGAAGGAGAATAAACGGCTTCAGCGCATAGTAAGTGCTTGAACAAACTTTTTAAAGGAGTTCGGTGGAGAAGCCTGCTAACAGCGTTATGTCTGCAGGCATGCTGACGGGTCATGCCGCGGAGGAGATGCCCGGGTCTTCAGGTGATCTTCTACCAGAGCTCTCACAAGTGCACGAACAAGTTCGGCAGGTGATGCAGAGTATTGCTCAAGCCTTGTGGCCATCCGCGTCCCCGCCAGGAGGCATGGGGGAGCTTATAGAGAAGCTCAAGGGAGTGCGGCGGCGCTTCCAATTATGGAAGACACCAGCCTGCCGACAAGGTGCGAGGGAAGCCTGGGCGATGGTGAAGACACGATATACCAAGGCTGACCCAAACCACATGGCCGAGGTCGGACCTGTGGGGCCCGATGGGAAAGAGATCCCCGTCAGTTTAGTGTATGATCAAGTAGAATTAGCCGCAAAGTATTCCCAACAGGATTGTAGGCTAGACAGCCTGTTGGATGGTATAGAAGAAGAATTTAATCAGTCTTAGTGACTGTGTACTTCAAGTGACATATGTAATGTCCCTAGCCGGATTGTAAATCATTTGTCATGCCGGACCTTTTCGCTTCAACCTCTGGACCGATAGTCCGGAGTGTATCTGAATACTCACTCAGTTATATAAAAACCGGGGTATGCATGGAAACCAGGCGTAGGGGTCATAAGTGCTTGAACAGACAAGTTACCCAACTAGCTATGTTATATTACATGGATAGTAAGAAACATCTTCCAGGGAGAATAGTTCCGTTAAGGGTTCCTTTCCCTAGGTATGCATGCCCTAATGTGCATGTCCGAACTGCGAGACGCAGGCTAAAAACATCTGGGGGCGTGTAGTAATTGAAATGAAAGTCATCTTTTATCCACCGACCGAATATTCCCTTAAGAACGCTAGCTTTCGGCTTCACCCAGTCTGAGGTACACATCCGGCTGACCCGACAGTAACAATCGCAGAGGTGCTCCCCTTATGCCCTAGCTAAATTAACGGGAACGTAGGGCATAAATACAAGAGCCAGACAACCCAGCTTGGCCAAAACTTAAGTCATATCGATGCATATAATGGCGAAAAAAGGTACATGCGGAAGAATAACACATGTGTGGGGCATAAAGCCCGGAAAGGTAATTATATTAAGCTTCTGTATAGGAAGCCCCCAGGTATATTGAGCACGGTTAGCGCGTCAAGATTGTGTAATCAAGACACAAGTGTAGCCCTTTAGGGCCTTGAAGAGAAAAGAGAGAAAGAAAGAGAGAAAAACAGATGTGCAAAAAATTCATGGAGGTAAGGAGACGAACATAGAGTCTGGCGCTAGGCGTAGAATCTTTGGAGTCTGGCTGTGTTCCATGGGTTTGGCTCGAGTCGATTATTCGATGCATCCCACAGACGGTATGATCTACCGGTCAGAAGCTGGTCGATAATGAAGGCACCTTCCCATTTGGGCTTGAGCTTGTTCTTTTTCTTCTCTGGCAAGCGTAGAACTAGTTCGCCAACGTTATAGGTTTTGGCCCGCACTTCTCTGCTTTGATACCTTCGAGCCTGTTGCTGATAGAATACGGAACATGCTTTTGCCACGTCGCGCTCCTCCTCTAGGGCATCCAAACTGTCCTGTCGATCGAGCTCGGCCTCTCTTTCTTCGTACATGCGCACTCGAGGTGAGTCATGAATTATGTCGCAAGGCAGCACTGCCTCGGCGTCGTACACCATAAAAAACGGTGTGTATCCGGTAGTGCGATTCGGCGTGGTCTGCAGCCCCCAATGTACGGAGTCGAGCTCCTCTACCCAATGAGTGTCTGATTCCTTTAAAGATCGGACTAATCTGGGTTTAATGCCACTCATGAGAAGACCATTCGCTCGTTCGACTTGACCGTTAGTTTGGGGATGATAGACAAAAGCATAATCGAGTTTGATTCCCATGTTGCTGCACCAAAGTTTCACCTCCTCGGTTGTAAAGTTCGTGCCTTTGTCAGTGATGATGCTGTGGGGGACGCCATAACGGTGTACAACCCCGGATATGAAGTCTATCATCAGTCCGGATTCAGTCGTTTTGACAGGTTTGGCTTCTATCCATTTGGTGAATTTATCCACCATGACCAGTAAGTATTTTTTCTTATGGGTTCCCCCTTTGAGGGGTCCGACCATATCGAGCCCCCAGACTGCAAAGGGCCAAGTAATGGGGATTGTTTGGAGGGCGGTAGGTGGCATGTGGCTTTAGTTTGCAAAAAACTGGCAACCGACAAAATGTTGTACCAGATGCTGTGCATCTGCCCGGGCCGTCGGCCAATAAAAACCTGTACGGAAGGCCTTGCTTACAAGGGCCTGGGCTGAGGCGTGGCGGCCGCCGAGTCCGGCATGGATTTCTGCCAAAAGCTTCCGCCCTTCCTCTTCGGAGATGCACCTTTGAAGGACTCCGGTTGTGCTTTTCTTACAAAGCTCTCCCTCATGGACCTTGTAGGCTTTAGATCACCGCACTATGCAACGGGCCTCATTTTGGTCCTCGGGTAATTCCTGTCTAGTTAGGTAGGTCAAGAATGGTTCTGTCCACAGGGCGATGACGGCCATTATCACGTGGGCTGAAGATGTTATTTCGGTGGCAGAGCCTCCGAGTGTGTCAGAGTATTCGGTATCTGGGGTTGTGGCCGGGTCCGGACTATTTTTGCCGGTGTCCCCTTCCCATACCACGGATGGTTAAAACAGTCTTTCCAGGAAGATATTCGGTGGGACAGGGTCGCGTTTAGCGCCGATACGGGCTAGGATCTCTGCCACCTGGTTGTTTTCCCGAGCCACATGGTGGAATTCAAGCCCCTCGAACCGAGCTGACATTTTGAGGACGGCGTTGCGATATGCCGCCATTTTTGGATCCTTGGCATTGAAGTCTCCATTTATTTGGGGTATTGCGAGGTTCGAGTCCCCACGCACCTCTAGGCGTGGATGCCCATGGAGACTGCCATCCGGAGGCCGTGTAATAGGGCCTCGTATTTGGCTGCGTTATTGGAGTCTGTATATAGTATCTCGAGCACGTATTGCCCCGTATCTCCGGTGGGGGACGTCAAGACGACGCCAGCCCCCAGACCAGCTAGCATTTTAGAGCCGTCGAAGTGCATGATCCAATTGGAGTATGCGCCGTACTCTTTAGGGAGTTCGGCTTCTGTCCATTCGGCTACGAAATCGGCCAGTACTTGCGACTTAATGGCTCGTCGTGGCTTATATGTTATGTCGAACGGGAGGAGGTCGATGGCCCATTTGGCAATCTGGCCGTGGCATCGCGGTTGTTTATTATGTCATTGAGTGGTACTTCGGAGGCCACCGTAATCGAACACTCTTGAAAGTAGTGTCGTAATTTCCGGGATGCCATAAATATAGTGTATGCTATCTTTTGGTAATGTGGGTATCGTGATTTGCATGGAGTGAGGACAGTGGATACATAATATACCGGCTTTTGAAGTGGGAATTTATGTCCGTCCATCTCTCGTTCGACGACGAGCACTGCGCTTACAATTTGGTGAGTTGCCGCTATATATAATAGCATTGGTTCGCCAACACTTGGCGCGGCCAGGATTGGGTTTTTGGCTAGGATGGCTTTTATTTCTTCCAGTCCGGCCGTGGCTGCGTCCGTCCACTCAAAGTGTTCGGTGCGCCGAAGAAGGCGATAAAGGGGAAGTGCCTTTTATCCTAATCGGGAGATAAAGCGGCTTAAAGCCGCCACGCATCCAGTCAATTTCTGGATTTGCTTGAGGTCAGTTGGGATAGCCAACTATGATAGAGCTCGGATTTCAGCCGGATTTTCTTCAATTCCTCTACTGGAGACGATGAAGCCCAGGAGCTTTCCGGCGGGAATGCCGAAAATGCATTTTTTCGGATTGAGCTTAATGTCGTATGTTC
This sequence comes from Triticum urartu, assembly GCF_003073215.2. Classification (NCBI taxonomy): domain Eukaryota; kingdom Viridiplantae; phylum Streptophyta; class Magnoliopsida; order Poales; family Poaceae; genus Triticum; species Triticum urartu. The sequence goes on from NC_053028.1 coordinate 406,030,512, forward strand.
GGAGATTGGTGAATGTGAGCCTCAAGTCATCTATTAAAGAGTCGACGTGTCTGGTTTTAATGACCACATCGTCTACATATGCCTCCACAGTCTTACCGATATGCTTTTCCAGACATGTCTGGATCATGCGCTGATATGTTGCGCCGGTGTTTCTGAGCCCGAAGGGCATTGTGTTAAAACAGAAGGGGTCGTATGGCGTGATAAATGCCGTTGCGGCTTGATCAGACTCTACCATCTTAATCTGGTGGTAACAGGAGTATGCGTCGAGGAAGCACAATGATTCGTGTCCTGCGGTAGCATCATTGATTTGATCGATGCGAGGGAGTGGGAAGGGATCGTTTGGGCAAGCCTTATTAAGGTCTTTGAAGTCGACACATAGGCGCCAGGATTTGTCCTTCTTTGGTACCATCACCAGGTTTTCTAGCCAATCCGAATGTTTTATTTCTTTAATGAATCCGGCTTCCAGTAGCTTGGCCAGCTCCTCTCCCATGGCTTGTCGCTTAGGTTCAGAGAAACGCTGAAGAGTCTGCTTGACCGGCTTGAATCCTTTTAGAATATTAAGGCTATGCTCGGCCAATCTGCGTGGGATTCCTGGCATGTCTGAAGGATGCCAGGAGAATATATCCCAATTCTCGCGCAGAAACTCCCGTAGTGCGACGTCTACAGCGGGGTCTAACTGTGCCCCAATGGATGCTGTTTTTGTAGGGTCTATTGGATGGACTTGGAATTTAACTATTTCGTTTGCTGGTTTAAAGGAGGTGGACTTGGATCTTTTGTCTAGTATCACGTCGTCCCTGTCCACCGTGGAGCGCAGCGCGGTTAACTCCCCCGCCAGAAGGGCTTTGGATAATGCCTCGAGGGCTAGTGCGGCTGTTTTGTTCTCGGCGCGGAGTGCTATGTCCGGATCACTAGCTAGAGTGATAATTCCTTTGGGTCCAGGCTTTTTGAGCTTTATGTACCCTTAATGGGGTATGGCTTGAAAATCGTGAATGCCTCCCGCCCTAGAAGGGCATGGTATCCGCTACTAAACGGGGCCACTTGGAATGTAATTTCTGCGGACCTGTAATTCTCCGGAGTGCTGAATACCACATCAAGTGTGATTTTCCCAGTGCAATGTACCTCCCGACTAGGGATGATTCCTCGGAAGGTCGTACTGCTTTGCTCAATACGGTTGCTGTCTATTTCCAATTTTTGGAGAGTTTGCTCATAAATGAGGTTTAATCTGCTGCCGCCATCCATGAGCACCTTAGTGAGCCGAAAGTCATCCACAATTGGACTAAGGACCAAAGAGGCTGGTGCTCGGGCTGTTCGGAAGTTAGGTTCGTCACTGGCATTGAAGGTGATAGCCGTGTCGCTCCATGGATTTATTGCTTCCACGTGACAAACTTCGGCAAGGCTGCGGAGTGCTCGCTTATGCCTATTATTTGAGGCGAATGTCTCGAAGACCGTTAATACTATATTGTTATCCGTGGGAAGGTGCTCTGAGGTATTTTGGGTGAGAAGATCCTCACCTCTTTTGGCCACCTGCCGGAGTACCCAACATGCTCTAAGGCTGTGTGTTGATATGGTATCCGTTGTACTATGGATTTTGCAAGGCCCGTTAAGCCATCCCTCCAATATGGTTCCACGCCCTGTAGTGGGCTTTTGCTTCTTTGTAATTGAGTCGGGCGACTTATGCGAGTGCACCCTTTTAGTTCGGACTGGGGGTGTTGTCAGAGCCGGATTATCCCAAAATTGCGTTTGGGTTTTCCAGGCACTTTCCATCGCACATTATTTCCATACTATGGCCGCCAAGTCAGCGAAGTGTGCTACGTCACGGCGACTTATGGCGTTGATGACTCCCTTGTCCGTGCAATTGTTGCAAAAGAACGAAATTGCATCTTCCTCGCGACAGTCCTTGACCTTGTTCATTACAAGGAGGAATCTGGCCCAATAGTGATGTACTGTCTCTTGGGGCGCTTGCCTAATGTGGGAAAGATCGTTTGTATCTGGGTGGGTGGGAGGATTTAAGTCCAGACCTTGACCCAATCTGTGATCCAGGGGCAGGGGAGTTTCCGATATTGGAAGTTCGGGCTCCGGGAAGTTGCCCTCTGGGTTTAGTATGCGGCATGATTCTTGATTCAGGGTTAGGGCGGTGTCCTCCCATGAGCGAGTATCCTGTTCGGAGAGCTTGGGAATACAGACATAGTTCGTCCTCAGGATAGAGGGAGAATCGCCGCATTGCTCCTCCACCACCTCTATCTGATGGGTGACTGGCGGAGAGTTAATCTCCCTTTGGTCGGGTTTAAGCCCGATCTGATCATAGTCGATCCAAGCGCTCGTTCAAAGAGGAGAGCTCCATTGGATCCATCTGCTCGGCAAATTTTGAGCCGATGTGGAGGCTATTTTCGATGACCCGAGAGGTCATCGTCGGCGCAGCGGCCGAGCGGGCGGTCATGACGAAGCCGCCTAGTCAGAGAGTTTGGCCTATAGCCAGGGATCCCCCAGAGATGATGTTGTCCTTGACAACGAGGCGAGCCATCCTCCTTATGATGACGACAAAGTGGAACTCTCAATGAAAGCACCAATGTCGGTGTCAAAACCGGCGGATCTCGGGTAGGGGGTCCCGAACTGTGCGTCTAAGGAGGATGGTAACAAGAGGCAGGGGACATGATGTTTACCCAGGTTCGAGCACTCTTGATGGAGGTAATACCCTACGTCCTGCTTGATTGTTCTTGATGATATGAGTATTACAAGAGTCGATCTACCGCGAGATCAAAGAGGCTAAACCCTAGAAGCTAGCCTATGGTATGATTGTATGTTGCCCTATGGACTTAAACCCTCCGGTTTATATAGACACCGAAGGGGGCTAGGGTTACCCAAGGTCGGTTACAAAGTAGGAGATATACAAATCCGTATTGCCTAGCTTGCCTTCCACGCCAAGTAAAGTCCCATCCGGAAACGAGACGAAGTCTTCAATCTTGTATCTTCATAGTCCAACAGACCGGCTAAAGGATATAGTCTGGCTGTCCGGAGACCCCCTAATCCAGGACTCCCTCAACTCCCACTTTCAATATGTATCTAGATCGAGACTTAGAGTCATCTAGATCGATGTAAAAAGCTTGCATCGATGTAACTCTTTACGACGAACTCTTTTATCACCTCCATAACCGAGAAATATTTCCTTAGTCCTCTAAGGATAATTTTGACCGCTGTCCAATGATCTACTCCTAGATCACTATTGTACTCCCTTGCCAGAAAGATGCTATGGTATACAATAGGACTGGTAAGCAGCATAGCATACTTTATAGAACCTATGACTGAGGCATAGGGAATGACTTTTCATTCTCTTTCCATTTTCTGCCGTGGTCGGGTTTTGAGTCTTTAGTCAACTTCACACCTTGCAACACAGGCAAGAACACCTTCTTTAACTGTTCCATTTTGAACTATTTCAAAATCTTTTCAAGGTATGTACTCATTGAAAAAACTTATCAAGCATGTTGATCTATCTCTATAGATCTTGATGCTCAATGTGTAAGTAGCTTCATCGAGGTCTTTCTTTGAAAAACTCTTTTCAAACACTCCTTTATGCTTTCCAGAAAATTCTACACTATTTTCGATCAACAATATTTCATTCACATATACTTATCAGAAATGCAGTAGTGCTCCCACTCACGTTCTTGTAGATACAGGCTTTACCGCAAGTCTGTATAAAACAATATTCTTTGATCACTTTATCAAAGCATATATTCCAACTCTGAGATGCTTGCACAAGTCCATAGATGGATCGCTGGAGCTTGCTCACTTTGTTAGCACCTTTAGGATCGACAAAACCTTCTGGCGCATCATATACAACTCTTCTTTTAAGAAATCCATGAAGGAATACAGTTTTGACATCCATTTGCCAGATTTCAGAAAATGCGGCAACTGCTAACATGATTCAGACAGACTTTTAAGCATCGATACGAGTGAGAAAATCTCATCGTAATCCACACCTTAAACTTGTCGAAAACATTTTGCGACAATTCGAGCTTTTGTAGATAGTAACACTACTATCAGCATCCGTCTTCCTCTTGAAGATCCATTTATTCTTAATGACTCATTGATCATCGGGCAAGTCAATCAAATTCCATACTTTGTTCTCATACATGGATCCCATCTCAGATTTCATGGCCTCAAGCCATTTCGCGGAATCTGGGCTCATCATCGCTTCCTCATAGTTCGTAGATTCGTCATGGTCAAGTAACATGACATCCAGAACAGGATTACCGTACCACTCTAGTGCGGATCTCACTCTGGTTGACCTACGAGGTTTTGTAGTAACTTGATCGGAAGTTACATGATCATCATCATTAGCTTCCTCACTAATTGGTGCAGGAGTCATAGGAACATATTTTTATGATGAACTACTTTCCAATAAGGGAGCAGGTACAGCTACCTCATCAAGTTCTACTTTCCTCCCACTCACTTCTTTCGACAGAAACTCCTTCTCTAGAAAGGATCCATTCTTAGCAACGAATGTCTTGCCTTCGGATTTGTGATAGAAGGTGTACCCAACTGTCTCCTTTGGGTATCCTATGAAGATACATTTCTCCGATTTGGGTTTGAGCTTATCAGGATGAAACTTTTTCACATAAACATCGCAACCCCAAACTTTAAGAAACGACAACTTTGGTTTCCTGCCAAACCATAGTTCATATGGCGTCATCCCAATGGATTTAGATGGTGCCCTATTTAACGTGAATACAACTGTCTCTAATGCATAACCCCAAAACGATAGTGGTAAATCGATAAGAGACATCATAGATTGCACCATATCTAATAAAATACGGTTACGATGTCCGGACACACCATTACACTATGGTGTTCTAGGTGGCGTGAGTTGCGAAACTATTCCACATTGTTTCAAATGAAGACCAAACTCGTAACTCAAATATTCTCCTCCACGATCAGATCATAGAAACTTTATTTTCTTGTTACGATGATTTTCCACTTCACTCTGAAATTGTTTGAACTTTTCAAATGTTTTAGATTTATGTTTCATCTAGAAGATATACCCATATCTTACTCAAATCATCTGTGAAGGTCAGAAAATAACGATCCCTGCCGCGAGCCTCAACACTCATCGGACTGCATACATCAGTATGTATTATTTCCAAAAAGTTTGTTGCTTGCTCCATTGTTCCAGAGAACGAAGTCTTAGTCATCTTGCCCATGAGGCATGGTTCGCAAGCATCAAGTGATTCATAACCAAGTGATTCCAAAAGCCCATTAACATGGATTTTCTTGATGCGTTTTACACCAATATGACCTAAACGGCAGTGCCACAAATAAGTTGCACTATAATTATTAACTTTGCATCTTTTGGCTTCAATATTATGAATATGTGTATCAATATGATCGAGATTCAATAAACCATTCACCTTGGGTGTATGACCATTGAAGGTTTTATTCATGTAAACAGAACAACAATTATTCTCTGACTTTAAATGAATAACCGTATTGCAATAAACATGATCAAATCATATTCATGCTTAATGCAAACACCAAATAACATTTATATTTAGGTTCAACACTAATCCCGAAAGTATAGGGAGTGTGCGATGATGATCATATCAATCTTGGAACCACTTCCAACACACATCGTCACTTCACCCTTAACTAGCCTCTATTCATTCTGCAACTCCCCTTTTTGAGTTACTAATCTCAGCAACTGAACTAGTATCAAATACTGAGGGGTTGCTATAAACACTAGTAAAGTACACATCAATAACATGTATATCAAATATACCTTTGTTCACTTTGCCATCCTTCTTATCCTCCAAGTATCTAGGGCAGTTTCAATTTAAGTGACCATTTCCTTTGCAGTAGAAGCACTCAGTTTCAGGCTTGGGTCTAGCTTTAGGCTTCTTCATGCGAGTGGCAACTTTCTTGCCATTCTTCTTGAAGTTTCCTTTCTTTCCCTTGCCCTTTTACTTGAAACTAGTGGTCTTGTCAACCATCAACAATTGATGTTTTTCTTGATTTCGTCGATTTTAGCATCACGAAGAGCTTTGGAATCGTTTCTGTTATCCCTTGCATATTATAGTTCATCACAAAGTTCTAGTAACTTGGTGATAGTGACTAGAGAACTCTGTCAATCACTATCTTATCTCGAAGATTAACTCCCACTTGATTCAAGTGATTGTAGTACTCAGACATTCTAAGTACATGCTCACTAGCTGAGCTATTCTCCTCCATCTTGTAGGCAAAGTACTTGTTAGAGGTCTCATACCTCTCGACTCGGGCATGAGTCTGAAATACCAATTTCAGCTCTTGGAACATCTTATATGCTCCGTGGCATTCAAAACATTTTTGAAGTCCCGGTTCTAAGCCGTAAAGCATGGTGCACTAAACTATCAAGTAGTCATCATACCGAGCTTTGTCAAACATTCATAACGTGTGCATATGCTCCTGCAATAGGTCTGTCACATAGTGGTGCTTCAAGGACATAATTTTTCTGTGCAGCAATGAGGAAAATCCTCATATCACAGGTCCAATCCGCATCATTGCTACTAACATCTTTCAACTTAGTTTTTCTCTAGGAACATATCAAAAATAAACGGGGAGCTACATCGCGAGCTATTGATCTACAACATAGTTATGCAAATACTACCTGGACTAAGTTCATGATAAATTAAAGTTCAATTAATCATATTACTTAAGAACTCCCACTTAGATAGACAGTGCTCTAATCATCTAAGTGATCACGTGATCCAAATCAACTAAACCATGTCCGATCATCACGTGAGATGGAGTAGTTTTCAATGGTGAACATCACGATGTTGATCATATCTACTATATGATTCATGCTCGACCTTTCGGTCTCTAGTGTTCTGAGGCCATATCTGCACATGCTAGGCTCGTCAAGTTTAACCCGAGTATTTCTATGTGTGCAAAACTGGCTTGCACCCGTTGTATGTGAACGTAGAGCTTATCACACCCGATCATCACGTGGTGTCTCGGCACAATGAACTTTGGCAACGGTGCATACTGAGGGAGAACACTTGTACCTTGAAATTTAGTGAGAGATCATCTTATAATGTTGCCGCCGAACTAAGCAAAATAAGATGCATAAAGGATAAACATCACATGCAATCAAAATATGTGACATGATATGGCCATGATCATCTTGCGCCTTCGATATCCATCTCCAAACTACCGTCATGATCTCTATCGTCACCGGCATGACACCATGATCTCCATCATCTTGATCTCTATCAATGTGTCGTCACATGGTCATCTCGCCAACTATTGCTTTTGCAACTATTGCTATCGCATAGCGATAAAGTAAAGCAATTACATGGCACTTGCATCTTATGCAATAAAGAGACAACCACAAGGCTTCTGCCAGTTGCCGATAACTTTAACAAAACATGATCATCTCATACAACAATTTATATCTCGTCACGTCTTGACCATATCACATCACAACATGCCCTGCAAAAACAAGTTAGACGTCCTCTACTTTGTTGTTGCAAGTTTTACGTGGCTGCTACGGGCTGAGCAAGAACCGTTCTTACCTAGGCATCAAAAACCACAACGCGGTATAGTGATTGCTTTTCGATCTTCAGAAAGAACCCTGTTCATTGAATCCGATTCAACTAAAGCTGGAGAAACAGACACCCACTAGCCACCTGTGTGCGAAGCACGTCAGTAGAACCAATCTCGCGTAATCGTACGCGTAATGTCAGTCTGGGCCGCTTCGTCCAACAATGCCGCTGAATCAAGAACCAACTAGTGACGAAAAGCAATATGTATATACCCACGCCCACAACTCCTTTGTGTTCTACTCGTGCATATAACATCTACACATAAACCTTGCTCGGATGCCACTGTTGGGGAACGTAGTAATTTCAAAAAAAATCCTACGCACTCGCAATGGTGATGCATAGCAACGAGAGAGGAGAGTATCGTCCACGTACCCTCGTAGACCGTAAGCGGAAGCGTTATGAGAACGCGGTTGATGTAGTCGTACGTCTTCATGATCTGACCGATCCAAGTACCGAACGTATGGCACCTCCGAGTTCAGCACACGTTCAGCTCGATGGCGTCCCATGAACTCCGATCTAGCAGAGCTTCATAGGAGAGTTCCGTCAGCACGATGGCGTGATGACGGTGATGATGTTGCTACCGACGCAAGGCTTCGCCTAAGCACCGCTACGATATGATCGAGGTGGATTATGGTGGAGGGGGGCACCGCACACGGCTTGGAAAAATCAACTTGTGTGTCCTAGGGTGCCCCCTCCCCCGTATATAAAGGAGTGGAGGAGGGGGACGGCCGGCCCTCTACTATGGCGCACCCTGGGGAGTCCTACTCCCACCTGGAGTAGGATTCTCCCCTCTTCCATGTACTAGGAGTAGGAGAGAAGGAAAGGAAAAAGAGAAGAGAAGGAAGGAGGGGGCGCATCCCCTCCCCCTAGTCCAATTTGCACTAAGCCTTGGGGGGCACACAGCCTCCCCTCTCTCTTTCCCCTAAAGCCCAATAAGGCCCATATACTCCCCGGTGAATTCTCGTAACTCTAGTACTTCAAAAAATATCCGAATCACTCGGAACCTTTCCGATGTTCGAATATAGTAGTCCAATATATCGATCTTTACGTCTCGACCATTTCGAGACTCCTCGTCATGTCCCGGATCTCATCTGGGACCCCGAACTACCTTTGGTACATGAAAACACATAAACTCATATTACCGATCGTCACCGAACGTTAAGCATGCGGACCCGATGGGTTCGAGAACTATGTAGACATGTCTGAGACATGTCTCCGGTCAATAACCAATAGCGGAACCTGGATTCTCATATTGGCTCCTACATATTCCACGAAGATCTTTATCAGTGATACATCATCCCGCAACTAACTCATTAGTTACAATGCTTGCAAGGCTTATAGTGATGTGCATTACTGGGAGGGCCCAGAGATACCTCTCCGACAATCAGAGTGACAAATCCTAATCTCGATCTATGCCAACTCAACAAGTACCATCCGATACACCTGTAGAGCACCTTTATAATCACCCAGTTACATTGTGACGTTTGGTAGCACACAAAGTGTTCCTCCGGTAATCGGGAGTTGCATAATCTCATAGTCATAGGAACATGTATAAGTCATGAAGAAAGCAATAGCAGTAAACTAAAATGATCAAGTGCTAAGCTAACGGAATGGGTCAAGTCAATCACATCATTCTCTAATGATGTGATCCCGTTAATCAAATGACAACTCATGTCTATGGCTAGGAAACTTAATCATCTTTGATTCAACGAGCTAGTCAAGTAGAGGCATACTAGTGACACTCTGTTTGTCTATGTATTCACACATGTACTAAGTTTCCGGTTAATACAATTCTAGCATGAATAATAAACATTTATCATGATATAAGGAAATAAATAATAACTTTATTATTGCCTCTAGGGCATATTTCCTTCACATTTTTAAAACACATCAAACCGGGAATTAGTTTCAATTTTTTTCATTACAAGATTTTAAATTCCATTGATATTTATGCGTGGACAATTATTTGGATTTTATATTTATATAAATTATTTTTCAAAATAGTTTGAATGTGAATCGATATTTCGAGATTAAAAACAGTTGACCGCACCAGAATATGCAAAAAATTCGTATACTTTTTAACCGTGGCCACTGGGGTGTAATGCTAAAAAATAGAAGATGGGCTCCAAAAAAATTCTTAAGAATTAGCAAATGGGTTGTACGTTATTAGAAACAATGCACACGAGAGCAGTGACTCTTGGATGTCCATCCAACAGTTGTCGTGCTTCGTCAATCTCTGATTTTCCTGCTCAAGCCGCTCAAACAAGCACTGGCGGGACTGCATGCTCCCTCCTCCCACGGCCGGCTATGCTGCCGCGCAGGACTCACCGCCCCACCATACTCCCATTGCTGGCCTAGCCATCCCTCTACTCACACACACACCTGCTGTCGGTGTCAAAACCGGTGGATCTCGGGTAGGGGGTACCGAACTGTGCGTCTAGGCCGGATGGTAACAGGAGGCAGGGGACACAATGTTTTACCCAGGTTCGGGCCCTCTTGATGAAGGTAAAACCCTACGTCCTGCTTGATTAATATTGATGATATGGGTAGTAGAAGAGTAGATCTACCACGAGATCGGAGAGGCTAAACCCTAGAAGCTAGCCTATGGTATGATTGTATGTTGTGGTTGTTGTCCTACGGACTAAAACCCTTCAGTTTATATAGACACCGGAGAGGGTTAGGGTTACACAAGGTCGGTTACAAAGGAGGAGATATCCATATCCGTATTGCCTAGCTTGCCTTCCACGCCAAGTAGAGTCCCATCCGGACATGAGACGAAGTCTTCAATCTTGTATCTTCATAGTCCAAGAGTCTGGCCAAAGGTTATAGTCCGGCTATCCGGACACCCCCTAATCCAGGACTCCCTCAGTAGCCCCTGAACCAGGCTTCAATGACGATGAGTCCGGCGCGCAGTATTGTCTTCGGCATTGCAAGGCGGGTTCCTTCTCCGAATACATCACAGAAGAATTTGAGTACAAGGATAGTGTCCGACCCGGCAAAATAAGTTCCACATTCCACCGTAGAGAGAACAATATTTTCGCAGATCTGATTTGCTGGCTTGTTTTGGCAGCATGATGTTATGTCATGGCCCGATGATTATTCGAACCGTTTCCTTTAACCAGCCCCGCACATAACGCGAGGCAGTTTCTCGACACGTCTTATCAAAGCAGAGATCGTGTCCCCTTATTACGGGATTCTCATCAATGCGGGCGTGGGTAACCCAACCGCGCCATCAATTGCGGCGCTTGGGGGATAAGCGAGTTTTACCAGGCAAGTGGGGACGCTTAGCTCCGTCTGCCCATATAAAGGGATAAGGATTCACCTCTTCATCCACGCCTTCTTCCTCCTTTGCTCATCCATTTTCGTGCACCCGAGCTCCAGCGCCCAAGTCCACACTTCCCACCTCAACCTTCTCCAACCATGTCCGGAGCGGGAGGCAGGTGGATGGTCTCCTCCGTCATGGAGGGAGACATCAAGAAACTGAGGAGAGCCGGATACCTGCCCGACGACATCGCGCACCGGCTCCAAGATGAGGAGAAGCTCATCCCCACCCCCAGGCCCCATGAGAGGGTTGTATTCCTCACCCATTTCCTCCGCAGACTGGGATTCCCTCTCCATCCATTCGTCCGGGGGATCATGTTCTATTACGGCCTGGATTTCCATGATCTGGCCCCGAACTTCATCCTCAACATCTCGGCGGTTATCGTCGTGTGCGAGGCCTTCCTCCGCATCAAGCCCCACTTCGGCTTATGGCTGAAGACCTTCAATGTCAAGCCGAAGGTGGTGGGCGGCCGCCAGGCGGAGTGCAGAGGCGCCATGGTGGGAAAGATGCCCAACGTAACATGGCTCGAGGGCTCCTTTGTGGAAACCATAAAGGGGTGGCAATCGGGGTGGTTCTACATCACCGAGCCGCGCGACCCTGTATGGGCAGCGGCCCCGAGTTCCGATCTGGCATCCCCACATGGCTCACCTCCTGGAAAGAGATGGGCCTATCCTGGGGTAGTTCGGAAGAGCTAACCGGACTCCAAACATGTATTCAAAACATGGTGAACAAGAAGCTCAAGCTTGTCAACATAGTCCAAGTTATGCTCATCCGCCGGATCCTCCTGTGCCAACAACGGGAGTTCAACTTGTGGGAGTTCGACCTGGCGCAGCACCGAACTCTGAACAGGCTCTTCGACACGACTCATGAAGATGCCTGGAGGGTGCTGTTCAAAAGTGCCGAGGTCCCCCTCCTATTACTGAGGATCGCGAATTCAGCGCGAAGCGCCAAGCCAGTGCGGTAAGCTGCTTTACCTTTCACAGGATACTTATTTTTTTGTAGTTTGACTCTATGCGGGATCTAAACTCCCGTACCTTCGAGAGGACTGGCAGAAGATGGCCGGACAGATCGACTGTCCAGCTCCTTTGCCCGAAGGCCCCGCAGATGCTCTTCTGGCGAAGATGTTGACTCCGGCACCTTATACGGTGCCGGAGAAGACCAAGAAGGCCACGGGAACCCGAAAAAGTTCCTGATGCCAGGCGTCGTCGGACTCACCGTCCGATGACTCTGCGGCGCAATCTTCCCCCAAAGACAAGGAAGAAGAAGAAGAAGAAGATGCTCCCCCACCGACTGGGGGAGACAGGAAAAGGAAGGCCGCCCCAACTGGGGAGGCCGGAGGGTTCAAGAAGGGAAGGACTCTCCTTCCAGACAATTCCACCGCCACCGACGAAGGCGAAGACGAGTGGTTGCCCAGGGCCAAGCCCCCAGGGAGATCGTATGTATTCAGATACCAGAGTAACTCATAGAATTCCTTTGTCACACTGTTTTCCCTAATCGCCGAACATAATTATGCAGGCCACCACGAGCCAATATCGAGGTATCATTGGACGGCTCCTTGGGCTTGTCGGACATGGATAGCGATCCAGTCCCGACCGCCACCTCCCGTCATCCTACCGACGACGCCGAGGTGTTGTCTCAAGAGGCACCGGATCGAGGGGACACAGTCTCGGAGGCGACTCAAGGCGACCTTCTGGACTCCGGGAGCCGAGGGGACGGGGCCCCTGAGAGCTCCGATTTCGGCCCTCAACCGAACACCGCGCCGGAACCTCCAGCGATTCCAGGCTCGGGCAGGCGGCCTCCTCCTAAGAGGGGCAAGACGCCTATGCTGGTGACCTCTGTCCATCCAGAGGCACAGGACAATCTGCTGGAAGCGCTTCGCGGCGCTTCCATCGACGAGGAGCACCGCACTATCATGAGTGCGGTGATCCAGAAGGTTCAGTCCGCCAAGAGCGGATTGACTGAAGCCTGTGCCAGCCTTCTAACAGGCTTCGAGGTAAGTGTTTTAAAATGTAGTAGAAATATTACCGCATAGACAGTAGCCCCTGATGCTCTGTTCGGTGTTTACAAAGAAAAGCCGAACAGAGGATCAAATAATATCGCAGAAGTCTAATATAAGTGTGTCAATATGCATATGCGGGCTTCGCTGCTGGCGTCCGCCGCACTGACTGCGGAGGTCGCCGTACTGAAGCAGGACCTCGAGGGGTCCAGGAAAGAGCTCGGCCTTGCCAAGAGGCGGCTCGAGGAGAACAAGGATAAGTAATACCCTGTCTATAGATATGTATATATAAAAGAGGACGCAATTGCAAAATTACAGGATCATGGTATGTTTGCCAGGGGCCACGACCGAGGTGGCGACCCTGAAGCAAGCGCTGACCAAGGTCGAAGATAAAGCGGCCAAGGAGCGACCGAGCGAGAGAAGCACGAGGCTCGGGTGGGCGAGGTGCAGCAAGAGCTCCAGGCTCTCGTGGCGAAGCACGAGGCGTTGGAGCTTGACTCAAAGACGCGGGAGTCTGAGCTTGCCGCGGCCCTCGAGAGTGTAAAAATTGCCAAGGCCGAAGCCCAAAAGGCCCTCCAAGAGATCGACGCGATGAAGAAGATAGCGGCGGGTAAGGCTTTCTATATGCAAAGCAAGCATGTAAAAGTAAATTACCGATTACTTACCCGGATCCGGAGCTCTTCAGGAGCATTCGCAGATTTGCCCCGTAGTGTGTCCAATGCCGCACAATTTTACCAGGCCGAGGACGGAAGCTCGACGGAGAAGCTGTTCTGGTCTCAATATGCTGAGGCCGGACATCCGGTGCCAATGAGCGACCAGCTGAAGCAGATGGTCGAGCTACATAAGGCGGCCGATCAGGCCATGAAGAACTTTATAGTCCGGCTGTGGCCTGGCGACGCCCTTCCGAACAGCTTCTTCGACCTGGTGAGGCGGCTTGTAGATGCCTACCCGCGACTGGAGGTCGTCAAGTGATCTGTCTGCATTAAAGGTGCATGCCGGGCTTTCGCCCGTGTGAAATTGCAGTGGGTCAAGCTAGACGCCGTGAAGCTGATGAAGGAGTGTAAGTGCATCTAGTGCCACCCCTAGTTGGTTTTGGAGTATTGATGACAAACCTAGTTGAGGGACTAATGTGTTTGTGAGAATTGCAGGAAAACACAGGTAGAAGTCCCTCATTGATTCGGTTTTACTACCAGAGATGACCCCTAAAAATGTACGAAGACATTGAAGACAATGGTGGTTTATGAAGATATTCATATTGAAGACAATGACATGAGAAGACTCCCTATGAAGCTTTTGGAACTCGAAGACCTAGATCCTTCGTAGTTTTATTTCATTCATGTTGTGTCATAGGAACCACCGTACTGTTAAGTGGGGTCCAAGAGAACACCAGTCAGAATGATTGAAGTGATGCCTAATTCAAATCCTATGTCTTCGAGCGAAGACTATGAGAGCAAATCTTGTCCAGAGTCAGACAAGTCAGCTTTACTTGTAGCCCAAGTAAAGTTGCCGTGTGAGTTCAAAATTCGACCATTGGTACACGTGTCAGTTCCTTAGTGACCTAGGGTCATTTCGGACAAATCAGGTCGGGTTGCCAAGTGGCTATAAATAGCCCACCCCCACAACCATAAACGGTTGGCTGCTCAGATTTCAGTGCACGGCTTTTGTCGTTTGAGAGCAACCCACCTCGAAGCCTTTGAGAAAAATTCCTAGCGAGGAGAAAAGCCCTAACCACCCAGAGCCAGAGTAAATTGGGCATCACTTAAGTCTTCGTGTCTGAGTGATCTGAAGACTTATTACACTTGAGGACTGTGCATCCTCCAGACGGTTAGGCGTCGCATTCAGAGCATCCAAGAGAAATTGTGGATTGCCAGTGAACGAAGTCTGTGAAGGTTTGGAAGTCGGCTGAAGACTTACCACGAGTGATTGGACGAGGTCTGTGTGACCTTAGTTCAAGGAGAATACGGTGAGGACTGGGTGTCTTGGACTAAGTGTCCTTGACTGGGTGTCCGGGACTGTGTGTCCTTTGGTTTAAATACCTAGCCGCTCCAACCAGACGTACAGTTGTCACAGCAACTGGAACTGGTCCAACAAATCATTGTCTTCAACGTGTCACTGGTTTCATCTTCACTTCCTTTGACTTACTGTTATTCATTGTGAAGCCATCGCATGCTTGCTTTATCTTTTATCTTCACAACATGAATGTATGATCTGTTTGGCTTCATAACTTCTTCCTACCTGATCCTTATTACACTGAAGCTGCTTGTCATTGTGCTTTCACTCAATTGAATACATGACCATGGCTGCCCTAGTGTAATCTAACTTCCGCTGCTTAGTAATAGGCATAATCTTCACTGTTTGTCTTCATAACTCTCACGTTTTGAAGACTTTCATAAAAATCGCCTATTCACCCCCCCTCTAGTCGATATAACGCACTTTCAATTGGTATCAGAGCAAGGTGCTCCCTTGTTCTGTGTGATTCGGTTTAACCACCTGGAGTTTTAGCCATGTCGACTGCAGGGATAATCAAAGTCTCCGCTGCTTGCCCCGTCTTCGATGGAACTGAATATCCCTACTGGAAGAATAAGATGCGCATGCATCTTGAAGCCATTGATGTCGACCTATGGTATGTCGTCGAGAACGGCGTTCCCAAGGCTGCAGAAGGTGTCACTGCTGCTGATGTCAAGAAATTCGTTCAACTGGACTCTACTGCTAAGAATATCATCTGTGGTCATCTGACCAAAGGACAGTATGGCCGTGTAAGTGCCTTGAAGACATCCAAACTGGTCTGGTACTGGCTCTGCAAAGTTAATGAAGGCATCTCAACCCAGAGAGATCAAAGAATCAGTGTCCTTCGCAATCTCTTCAACCGCTTCAAGCGAAATTACAATGAGAATGTCCAGCACACATTTGACAGACTTACTGACATCACAAACGAGCTTCAAGCCCTCGGCGCCACTAAGATCACCAAACATGAAATCGTCAAGACGCTGCTGAGATCACTTGATAGTTCGTTTGACATCCTGGCCCTGATGATTCAAGAACGTCCTGATTTCAAGACTCTCGATCCATCTGACATACTTGAGAGGCTCAACACACATGAGTTTCAGCTTTCTGAGAAAAGAGATATCTACGGTCCAAACTATGGGCGAACACGAGCCTTGAAGGCAAAAGATGTCTCCTCATCTGAAGAAGAATCTGACTGCAGTTCTGATGATCCTGAAGACATTGGAAGAGAACTTGCAATGCTAGTGAAGAAGTTCCAAAAATTCACCAAGAAGAAAGGCTTCAGAAAATCTTCACGATCAAGCTCAAGGAATGATGAAGCTTCTGCTCATGACTACAAGAAGAAAACATGTCACAAGTGCAAGAAAACTGGGCACTTCATCTCTGAGTGTCCACAGTGGGACAATGAGAACAGAAGGAAGAAGAAGAGCAAGGAATATGATTCTGACGACAAGAAGAAGAAGAAGAAACACTCAAAGTCTTCTTCCAAGTCTTCATCAAAGTCTTCATCACACAAGAAGAGCTCATCTGGCAAGGCACGTGCGTTTGTTGGAAAGGAGATGGATTCAGAGGAGGAGTCCGTATCTGAGGAGGCAGAGGTGGAGTCTGAGGAGGAGTCTGATTCTGGCATTGCGAGTCTGGCTACAGCATACGTCGCCAAGTCCATCTTCAACACTGAAGACAATGACTGCATCACCGACACCGACGCAAATGACAAGAACGACTCCACTCCTACCTACTGCTTCATGGCACGCGGTGCCAAGGGTACGACACCAGCGACTTCAAAGTCTTCAGAATGGATTATTGACAGTGGGTGTACAAATCACATGACTGGCAAAAGAAGCCTTCTTATGGACTCAACTTTACGTCCATCCGACAAGAGTCACATCACATTTGCTGACACTGGTAAAAGTAAGGTATTGGGTCTAGGTAGAGTTGCAATCTCAAAGGATCAACACATGGATAAAGTCATGCTTGTTGAATCCCTTGGCTTCAACTTAATGTCTGTCTCAATGCTTTGCGGTTTGAATATGATTGTGATGTTTGGAAAATATCGTTGCCTGGTGCTAATGGAATCTGACAAATCTCTAGTGTTTGAAGGGTATCGAAAAGGTGATTTGTACGTGGTAGATTTCTCAGTAGGACCACAACTCGCAGCATGTCTTCTTGCAAAAGCTTCAGAATGCTGGCTTTGGCATCGAAGGCTTGGGCATGCTGGCATGAGGAACCTCCACACCCTTGCGAAGAAAAAGCACGTCATAGGCATCGAGGGCGTCAAGTTCAAGAAAGATCATTTATGCGGTGCCTGTGAAGCAGGGAAAATGACAAGGGCAAAACATCCTTCGAAGACAATCATGACTACTACACAACCCTTCGAACTGCTTCACATGGATCTTTTCGGTCCCACTCACTACTCAACTTTTACTACTTCTGCTTGCCTCTATGGCTTCGTCATTGTTGATGATTACTCTAGATATACTTGGGTACACATAATACTTTACAAGACTGAAGTGCAGGATGTCTTCAGACGCTTCGCCAATCGAGCCATGAACAATTTTGGCACCAAGATAAAGCACATCAGAAGTGACAATGGCACTGAATTCAAGAACACTGGCCTTGATACATATCTGGATACCTTGGGCATCACACATGAATTCTCAGCTCCATACATGCCACAGCAGAATGGCGTCGTCGAACGCAAGAACAGAACACTCATTGAGATGGCCAGAACAATGCTAGATGAATACAAGACTCCAAGAAAATTCTGGACTGAAGCCATTGATACTGCATGCCATACAATCAATCGTGTTTATCTTCACAAGCTTCTGAACAAGACATCTTATGAACTCCTAACTGGCAAGAAGCCAAATGTCAGTTACTTCAGAGTATTTGGCGCAAAATGCTGGATCAAGGACCCACACCACACCTCAAAGTTTGCACCAAAAGCACATGAGGGATTCATGCTTGGATATGGAAAGGATTCGCACTCCTACAGAGTCTTCAATCTCTTCCACTACAAAGTGGTTGAAACTGTGGATGTGCGGTTCGATGAAACCAATGGATCACAAAGAGAGCAATTGCCAAATGTGCTAGATGAAGTTCCAGCTAGTGAATCAATCAAGCTTATGGGAACTAGAGAGATTGTACCTTCTGAAGCTCATCCTGAAGAAGAACTTATCATCTCAGCACCTGATCCACATGAAGACAATGCTCAGCCTGAAGATATACCTCCAAATGACAACGCAGATCAGCAAGAGCAAAGTCTTCGCCCAATACATCCTCATGTTGCAAATGAAGTACAGATTGACAGAATACTTGATAACATCAATGCACCTGGTCCACTCACTCGTTCAAGGGCAACTCAACTGGCAAACTTCTGTGGGCATTTCGCATTCGTCTCAATATCAGAACCCAAGAAATTTGAAGAAGCCTTCATGGAACCTGAATGGATTCAAGCCATGCAAGAAGAGCTTCAACAGTTTGAGCTGAATAATGTATGGGAACTAGTTAAGCGTCCTGATCCACGGAAGCACAACATAATAGGCACCAAATGGATATTTCACAACAAGCAAGATGAGCATGGTCAAGTTGTCAGAAACAAAGCTCGTCTAGTTGCTCAAGGATATACTCAAGTGGAGGGCATTGACTTCGATGAAACATTTGCTCCTGTGGCTAGGCTTGAAGCCATACGCATACTGCTGGCCTATGCAAATCATCATAACATACTTCTATATCAAATGGATGTGAAAAGTGCCTTTCTAAATGGCAAGATTGAAGAAGAAGTGTATGTTGCACAACCACCTAGCTTTGAAAATCCAAAACATCCTGATATGGTATACAAGCTCAACAAGGCACTGTATGGCCTCAAACAAGCCCCTAGAGCCTGGTATGATACACTCAAGTACTTTCTAAAGAGCAAAGGCTTCATACCTGGTTCCCTGGATCCCACTCTTTTCACGAAGACATACGATGGTGAACTGTTTGTGTGCCAAATATATGTGGATGATATTATCTTCGGCTGCACCAATCAGAAGTACAGTGAAGAGTTTGGATACATGATGCAAGAGCAATATCAGATGTCCATGATGGGGGAGCTGAAGTTCTTCCTCGGTCTTCAGATACGGCAACAACGCAACGGCATCTTCATATCTCAAGAGAAATATCTTAAAGAGTGCCTGAAGAAGTTTGGAATGCAAGATTGCAAAGGCTTCACAACACCAATGCCAGCCAAACATCATCTAGGTCCTGACAACAATGGTAAAGAGTTCGATCAAAAGGTATACCGCTCCATGATTGGGTCTTTGCTTTATTTATGTGCATCTAGGCCAGATATCATGCTTAGTGTTTGCATGTGTGTTCGATTTCAAGCGGCACCAAAGGAGTCGCATCACTTAGCTGTGAAGCGAATTCTTAGATATTTGGCTCACACCCCAACTCTAGGATTATGGTATCCAAAGGGCTCAGAGTTTGATTTGGTTGGATTTTCGGATGCTGATTATGCTGGTGACAAGGTTGATCGCAAGTCTACATCAGGCACATGTCACTTTCTGGGACGATCACTTGTATGTTGGTCTTCAAAGAAGCAGAACTGTGTATCTCTCTCCACTGCTGAATTTGAATACATTGCTGCTGGATCTTGCTGCGCTCAGCTTCTGTGGATGAAGCAAACACTCAAGGATTATGGCATTCATCTGAAGCAAGTGCCACTTTACTGCGACAACGAAAGCGCCATCAAGATTGCCAACAACCCAGTTCAGCACTCGAAGACAAAGCACATTGAAATTCGCCATCACTTTCTCAGAGATCACGTTGTGAAGGAAGACATTGATATCATACACGTCAGCACTGAAGAGCAATTGGCAGATATCTTCACCAAGCCCTTGGATGAGAAGAGGTTTTGCAAGTTACGGTGTGAGCTAAATATCCTGGAATCCTCAAATGTCCTGTGATCAGGCACACATCCTAACACTTATGCATATTGATGACTTAGATGTGCAACACACGAAGTAAGTATATCTTCAATCAATGAAGACATACATTCTAAGCGTGAATACATTAATGTGGAATTTGACTTCGGAGCGCCATGATAATTGTGCGCCGTGTCTGGGTCTAATACTTCCTATACGGTGGGTAACGCCACCACCAAACGTTCCATTCTGAAGTGTTTCACTCATGGCGTTACCTCGCAATGTCTTCACATTTGGTTTGGCTTCAATCTCAATATGTCTTCATGATTATCTTCACTGCGTTGATTAAATAGATATATATATATGTACTGATGTTCTGTCCTCTATAGCATTCACTTATAGCTATATCGTCTTGGTTGAATCTTTTGAACTAAGTGAATGTGATCGGACCCTAACCTCTCTATGCTTCCTATCTCAAACTCTATCTCTCCAAGTCATATGCATTCTGTTGAAATTGTCGAATGTCTTCATTGTGTCCTTGTCAGCCGAAGACATAGAGACAACCATAAAAGTCCATTTTTAATGCTCATTCCTCCACATAAGATCCGGAGAAGCAGGAACGACCGCCCGACAATTTAGGCGTGCGTGGGACGTGGAACAAACCCCAATCTTCCTCTAACTGGCCACGCGTGCCTCAAATGCGAACCGCCAGGGGCACCTGCATAATAGCACAGTGCCGCCTCTGAGTCTATAAATTCACACTTACCGCGGTCATTATCTCCTTCTTCCATCCTCGCACGAACCCTAGCGCCACCGCTAGCACTCGACGACGCCGGAGACGAAGCGCTTCGCTGCCGCAACCTCTCCAACGCCGTCCTCACGCCGACTGCGGTTATCGTCCTCTCCACTGTCGCCGTAGGTGTTTTCCGTCGCCAAGTTAGGGCACGGAGGACTAAACTGCTCGGCATCAACTTCCTTCCGTCTAGCAGTTCCAGTGGGGTAAATAAAACTTCTTTTTACAGCCTCTTTTGAACACTTGGTTCTGTCACTTTCTACCATAAGAAGTTTCTCTTCACACCAGATAGATCTCTCGCTGCATCTCATAACATGCCTAGTATATTCACTTGTGCTTCATAAAGTAGTTAGATTCCTCACTTGTACTGATCAATGGGTTCATACAAATCTGGAACCAACTTCTTATCTATAAGTGAATGTCTTCGCACAATGAGGTCACTGTCTTCTAAACCAATTTATCTTCAAAACCTTCTGAGAATGCATATGACCTCTTCCCCTTCCCTCGCACCTTAATGCTGTCACAGGTACATGTCCGTGGGAGAATCCTTTGGTTCTCATAGTCTGCATTCATTTGCAGAGTACTTGCAGCATCACATCAACTCTCCTGAAGCCAGTTCTTGTTGGTCAAGCAAAAGGAAGCCTTTGAAGCCTTTGAACATCTTGAAGCCTTCCAAGTTAAGATTCATGGCTTCAGAAACAGCAGCAAGGAAGGGAGGCAGACAGCGACGTGGTGGAACATCCAAAGATCTGCCTGATGAATTGGCAGAGATGTACAAAACCGATCCTGAAGAAAGCTATGGTCAGCGCAAGACACGAATCCAATGGATTCGAAGATATTGGGCAGAGCAATGGTTTCAATACCGCTTCGTCACTCAGGAATATGCGGAGAAGTGCGCCATCAAGAGACCGTGGGGAGACATATTATACAAAAATCTCGTACCCAGGTCCAGAGACGAAGCCATTGCTCAAGGCTTCTATCCATGCATGGTGAGAGGACCACAGCCAGCTGAAGCACATCCGTCATCACTTCTCTGGTATCGCGATGACAATCTATTCAAGCGCAACTTCCAATTTGCTCAGAACTCTGCAAAGCAAAACAAGAAGAAATTTGGGCTTGACTTCAACCCTGGTCCCTCCTCACCAAGGGCAGATGGCACATGCGATGCCAATCCCAATATCATCGGGCCGTATGCCAATCTTGCAGTCTCATCACCCGCATCCTAGTCCAAGGGACTGCCGTGAATGACCCTCCAGCAGATACTGAGTCTGATGACGCCCCTGCTGCGCCGAAGCCAAAGCAGAAGAAGCCAAAAGCTTCAAAGCCAGCCGCTTCTCCCAAAATCTCAAGAGCGAAGCCATTGGCAACTGCACCTCCTGAAGCCAGTGTGCAGTTTGAAGACTTATCACGAGTCTCCAAGTCCCAAGAAGCCAAGAAGCCTCAGCCACACACAGGCAAAGAGCTCACAGCTGCTGCCATTCTGCGGTGCGAAACCATTGATCTCTCAAGCGATGAAGATCTTGGAGATGATGCTCTTGAGCAGCTCATCAAGAGCAAGGAGGAGGCTGAAATCTTCAACAATCTGCCTCTGTTTGATGTCGCCATCATCCACAACTTCATCAATGAATGGTTTGCCTCACCGGACATCAGCTTCGACGATCTGCAGCTGCCCATAGGCCTCAGCGTTGCCTTTCAAGGCGCAATTGCTTCAGAACTTGCAATAGCCCAACGCATTGTAGAACTGAAGCAAAAAATTGATTATGAAAAGGCTCAGTTCAAGAAGCACGTGGCCAAGCTCAGCATGCAAGAAGTGAAAAACTTCAAGATCATGTTGCACGAGATGAAAGAGAACTTTCTGAAGACGCGTGCTGAAGCTCAAGGCTCGCGAGAGCGCATGAAGACTCTGGCTGATCGCTGCGTGCAGGCCTACAATGAGGCCGAGAAGCGCAAGGCACTTGGGCGTCCCGGCATTGACCCCAGGGTGGCCGCGAAGAAGAAAAAGAAGCCTGCTGTGCCTGAACCAGAGGCGCCAAGGTCAGAAACAGCTCCGATTGTCTTCCCCACTGCAACGACTGGCTCGAAGCCAAAGAGTCGATCAACCGCCTCACAGCTCAAGAAGACACGGACTACAGAGGCTGAAGCTAAGAAGAGGAAACACTCTGAAGCCTCTCCTTCTGAACCCACCATCAAGAAGCGCAAGACCAAGAAATCTCGGGCTGCTCCCACAGAGCCCTTGATAGTTGAACCCCTCTCCGTCCGCTATCCTGACGCAGATCGTCAGTTGATTGTGCATGAGCCTGCCTTCACAGAGGCTCCGCACACTGAAGACATTCCAGCAGTCGACCACAACGCTGCTGAAGACATTGGTCTCCAAGACAATGTACAAGGTGATGCAGCCCTTCCTCAGCTTGAGACAAGCGAACTGATCAGCATTGGTCGTCCATTGACGTCAATCACACAAGATGCATCGTGGGCAGATCACCCACAGGAGGAAGATAATGAGCCCCAGCCCACTGCAACTCCACCGGCGTCGCCTACATTCCGTAGGCTTCACAAAGGGCCAAGGGCTCAGGCTGCTGACGACATTCCGGCTGCATCAGCCGAAGAGCATGCAGAAATACCACAAGCTCCAACTCCCCCGCACCAACAAGAAGCAGTTCTCTAGGAGAACGTGCCTGAGTTCGTCCCTCCCACTACACGTGTGGAGGCGGCAAATGTTGAGGCTACCACAAACAACGCCGAAGCAAATGTGGAGCCCTCCCCAACAACAGCTTCAGAAGACACTGAAGCTACTGCTCCTGAACCTTCTGTGCCTGAGTCTGCTGCGGGTCCCCAATTCAACTATCATATTGCGCACAGGCCCCAGGTCCAGAAGCCGATCCCACGACTGCCAAGGTTCCCAGGTTCTGCATCAGCTCCTGGCTCCTTCAACATCAACGGCTTCAGGACAGACAACACGTTTTTCGACAGCTCCAAGAACCCTTATTCAAGGGAACGGATTGTATCAGATAGGTTCTGGAGCTATCAACAGCGCAGCTATTATTCATGCATCCTATACAACTAAGGACGCATCTTTCCTCACAAGCGCCTTGAGGTTGAAGCTGTTGCTGGTCTGCCTGGTCTGGAAGAAGCATTGGATTGCTTCAAGCAAGTGGATCTGCTGCCGTTTATCACCGATAAAGAGCACTAGAACGAAGAGCTTCTGCTCCAGTTCTATGCCACCCTGCATATCAAAGGCTATAACAGAGATTCGAAGACATGGGTCCTGGAGTGGATGACCGGCAATGTCCATCATGAAGCCAATGCTTTCGACATAATTGAGCTTACCGGCCTTCCCACTCCTGGCGAATTCTTTGAAGAAGGCTGCCAACTCCATGCTGAAGCAATTGAGAGCATATTTCAGCGTCCTGAGCCAGATATGAGTCACATGCTCTCAATGATGAAGCCATTGCCTCCTAATGCACCCTATCCAACTAGGTTCTTCGTTGAAGACTTAGAGTACCTGCCCAGAACAATATATCACATCATAAGGCGGACTCTCTGGCCCGTAAAGGGACACTCTCAATATGCAACGATTGAAGGTGCAATGAAGACTCTCATCTTCTGCATTCTTCATGGCAAATGCTTCAACGCACAGGATCTCTTCATCCGTCAACTTGCAGCGTCTGCCTCAGAATTGTTTGGATTGAAGCTCTATGCTCCTTGGGTTATGAGGCTGATCAAGCTTCACTCTGCAATCTCCTATCAACCCTCAGCCCGCAATCATAGGATATTTTTGCCAGATGTAGACACATCTGCTGAAGCAATATATCCAGAGCCTGCCAAGCAACCATTAAGTCTTCAGAATGCAGAACACCAGAGCTTCACTCAAAATATTGAAGGTGTTGAAGCTCTCTCCCGAGTGTATCCAATGGCTGGCACCACACGTGCCCCTGCATCAACTGAAGCCACTAACAGCACAGCTGCAAAGAGACCCAAGAAGCGCGCTCGTGCACTCAATGACCGAGAGCTTCTTGTGGCTCTTCACCAAAAGCACGATAGGCATCACGACTGGCTCAAGAGGCAGATGAGAAGCATCATGCAAGACGTCAATCGCATCAGAAATCTGGCAACCAAGAATGCATTTGTCGCACACGAGACCTGTCGCCGCACTTGGAAAGGCCTCACCATGATGTGCACTGAAGCTGACCTGCATGAGGATGGCTTCAAAGAGAGATTCAAATTTGACTCCACGCCTCCAAGAAAAGCTGTGATGCGAAGCACACCATCACTTGAAGAGTCAGAGTTCTCGTCTTCTGCTGCCACCGTGTCTGCCCGGATTATTGAAGAAGAAGACGACGCGACATCATCTCCACCTGCTTCAACACGCGTCGAATCTGCACCAAGCTCGTCTGCACCGCCACCAAACAACTCCACCGACCCTGCTGCGCCTGGGAACGCGTAGAAACCTCTATGTCTTCAAACCTTTTTGGTCATCACTGACAAAAGGGGGAGAAGCATATTATATTTATAGTCTTCAAGCGGGTCACTATGGGCGGGTGCCTTCATATTTTGCTACATTTTGCTTCGTGCTTACAACTCCCGTTTTTGCTACATTTGCTTCATTGAGTTGTAACACTTAGCCTCGATGGTCGTCTGCTACCTGTTTGTCACTCCGCATGTGCGACGATAAATTCCGCACTCATCTCATTCTGCAGACGTCCATTATGCATGTCATTATCTTCATATACTTTCACATGCATGGTGGATTATCATCATAAGTTGAAGTGGATCTCCACAAGTACAACCTGCCATGTGCATTTGCATTCAAGAAGCAAATTACTTATATGCACATCTTCAGGGGGAGCCCTTGCAACTTATGAAGACAATTCCTTTATAATTTCACAAATTATGTTCCCCGTTGAAAACTTCAACTAGTTTGTCATCAATCACCAAAAAGGGGGAGATTGTAAGTGCATCTAGTGCCACCCCTAGTTGGTTTTGGAGTATTGACGGCAAACCTAGTTGAGGGACTAATGTGTTTGTGAGAATTGCAGGAAAACACAGGTAGAAGTCCCTCATTGATTCGGTTTCACTACCAGAGATGACCCCTAAAAATGTACGAAGACATTGAAGACAATGGTGGTTTATGAAGATATTCATATTGGAAGACAATGACATGAGAAGACTCCCTTTGAAGCTTATGGAACTCGAAGACTTAGATCCTTCGTAGTTTTATTTCATTCATGTTGTGTCATAGGAACCACCGTACTGTTAAGTGGGGTCCAAGAGAACCAGTCAGAATGATTGAAGTGATGCCTAATTCAAATCCTATGTCTTCGAGCGAAGACTATGAGAGCAAATCTTGTCCAGAGTCAGACAAGTCAGCTTTACTTGTAGCCCAAGTAAAGTTGCCGTGTGAGTTCAAAATTCGACCATTGGTACACGTGTCAGTTCCTTAGTGACCTAGGGTCATTTCGGACAAATCAGGTCGGGTTGCCAAGTGGCTATAAATAGCCCACCCCCACAACCATAAATGGTTGGCTGCTCAGATTTCAGTGCACGGCTTTTGTCGTTTGAGAGCAACCCACCTCGAAGCCTTTGAGAAAAATTCCTAGCGAGGAGAAAAGCCCTAACCACCCAGAGCCAGAGTAAATTGGGCATCACTTAAGTCTTCGTGTCTGAGTGATCTGAAGACTTATTACACTTGAGGACTGTGCATCCTCCAGACGGTTAGGCGTCGCATTCAGAGCATCCAAGAGAAATTGTGGATTGCCAGTGAACGAAGTCTGTGAAGGTTTGGAAGTCGGCTGAAGACTTACCACGAGTGATTGGACGAGGTCTGTGTGACCTTAGTTCAAGGAGAATACGGTGAGGACTGGGTGTCTTGGACTAAGTGTCCTTGACTGGGTGTCCGGGACTGTGTGTACATTTGCTTCTTGAGTTTGTACACTTAGCCTAGCCGCTACCTGTTTGTCACGCATGTGCGACGATAAATTTCCGCACTCATCTCATTACTGCAGACGTCCATTATGCATGTCATTATCTTCATATACTTTCAACTGCATTGGATTTCATCATAAGTTGAAGCCACAAGTACACTTACTTTATCTTTTATCTTCACAACATGAATGTATGATCTGTTTGGCTTCATAACTTCTTCCTACCTGATCCTTATTACACTGAAGCTGTTTGTCATTGTGCTTTCACTCAATTGAATACATGACCATGGCTGCCCTAGTGTAATCTAACTTCCGCTGGTAAGTGCATCTAGTGCCACCCCTAGTTGGTTTTGGAGTATTGACGGCAAACCTAGTTGAGGGACTAATGTGTTTGTGAGAATTGCAGGAAAACACAGGTAGAAGTCCCTCATTGATTCGGTTTCACTACCAGAGATGACCCCTAAAAATGTACGAAGACATTGAAGACAATGGTGGTTTATGAAGATATTCATATTGAAGACAATGACATGAGAAGACTCCCTTTGAAGCTTATGGAACTCGAAGACTTAGATCCTTCGTAGTTTTATTTCATTCATGTTGTGTCATAGGAACCACCGTACTGTTAAGTGGGGTCCAAGAGAACCAGTCAGAATGATTGAAGTGATGCCTAATTC
The DNA here is from genome assembly GCF_003073215.2 of Triticum urartu. NCBI lineage: Eukaryota > Viridiplantae > Streptophyta > Magnoliopsida > Poales > Poaceae > Triticum > Triticum urartu. Next base: position 406,057,700 of record NC_053028.1, read on the forward strand.
AAATCCTATGTCTTCGAGCGAAGACTATGAGAGCAAATCTTGTCCAGAGTCAGACAAGTCAGCTTTACTTGTAGCCCAAGTAAAGTTGCCGTGTGAGTTCAAAATTCGACCATTGGTACACGTGTCAGTTCCTTAGTGACCCTAGGGTTCATTTCGGACAAATCAGGTCGGGTTTGCCAAGTGGCTATAATAGCCCCCCCACAACCATAAACGGTTGGCTGCTCCAGATTTCAGTGCACGGCTTTGTCGTTTGAGAGCAAACCCACCCTCGAAGCCTTGAGAAAAATTCTAGCGAGGAGAAAAGCCTAACACCCAGAGCCAGAGTAAATTGGCATCACTTAGCTCTTCGTGTCTGAGTGATCTGAAAGATTTATTACACTTGAGGACTGTGCATCCTCCAGACGGTTAGGCGTCGCATTCAGAGCATCCAAGAGAAATTGTGGATTGCCAGTGAACGAAGTCTGTGAAGGTTTGGAAGTCAACTGAAGACTACCAGAGTGATTGGGCGAGGTCTGTGTGACCTTAGTTCAAGGAGAATACGGTGAGGACTGGGTGTCTTGGACTAAGTGTCCTTGACTGGGTGTCCGGGACTGTGTGTCCTTTGGTTTAAATACCTAGCCGCTCCAACCAGACGTACAGTTGTCACAGCAACTGGAACTGGTCCAACAAATCATTGTCTTCAACGTGTCACTGGTTTCATCTTCACTTCCTTTGACTTACTGTTATTCATTGTGAAGCCATCGCATGCTTACTTTATCTTTTATCTTCACAACATGAATGTATGATCTGTTTGGCTTCATAACTTCTTCCTACCTGATCCTTATTACACTGAAGCTGTTTTGTCATTGTGCTTTCACTCTATGAATACTTGACATGCTTGGCCTAGTGTAATCTAACTTCCGCTGCTTAGTAATAGGCATAATCTTCACTGTTTGTCTTCATAACTCTCACGTTTTGAAGACTTTCATAAAAATCGCCTATTCACCCCCCCTCAGGTCGATATAATGCACTTTCAAGGAGGGGTCGCCGGAGGGCAAGGAGCACTGCCACCCCGAGATGTATTACGAGGGTGTTCTGCCGGGTGCCCGTCTCATAGCGGACGAGTGTTCAAAAGATGTAATATTTGAATGAGACTTGCTCGTTTTATCCGGTATGTATCAAAATTTGTTTCATATGCGCTATGCAACGCTTGTTGGAATTTAAAATATTACCTTCTGTTTGGCTGTTTATCCAATCTGAGAGATGGCTAGTCCTCGGCTTCTGCCCCCATGCCACGAGTGCTGGGGTGTTCGGGATAAACCTGAGCACTCTTGTTCCCATGTTTGGGTCCTTCGAGGGAGGTGCTCAGCACAGCGAACAAGGCAACCAGACTAATTATGCTTTATCACTCTCACTTAGCCATAGAATTCTATAATTTTAAATTTCAGCGAAGCCCCTGGTATTCGGAAGGCCGAATTCGGGGCGCGATACACGCCTTTAAGCCGGACAGGGCCGGCCCCTCGCTCTAAGCGGCATAAGTCTCACCCTGGACTGCATCGCTATCGATGATAGTAGGAGCCATCAAGCCTAACGGCGACGACACAGAGGAACTCTCAATGAAAGCACCAATGTCAGTGTCAAAACCGGCGGATCTCGGGTAAGAGTTGATCTACCATGAGATCGGAGAGGCTAAACCCTAGAAGCTAGCCTATGGTATGACTGTATGTTGTCCTACAGACTAAAACCATCCGATTTATATAGACACCAGAGGGGGCTAGGGTTACACAAGGTCGGTTACAAAGGAGGAGATATACATATCTGTATTGCCTAGCTTGCCTTCCACGCCAAGTAGAGTCCCATCCGGACACGGGACGAAGTCTTCAATCTTGTATCTTCATAGTCCAACAGTCCGGTCAAAGGATATAGTCCGGCTGTCCGGAGACCCCCTAATCCAGGACTCCCTCACTCTCCAACACTCAACTCTCTTTCACAGGATATGGATTTGGTGGAAAGAAGATTTGAGTGGAAAGCAACTTTGGGAAGGGTAGAGATCAAGATTCATATGGTAAGAATGGAATATCTTGGCCTCAACACAAGTGTAGGTGGTTCTCTCTCAGAAAAAGTAAGTTGGAAGTGTAGGTTTGTTCTGATGGCTCTCTCCACGAATGAAGAGGTGGTGGAGGGGTATATATAGCTTCCAAAAAAAATCTAACCATTACACAACTTGCCAATCTCGGTGGGACAGAATAGTTAAACTCGGTCGGACCGATTCAGCAAAGCTAGTGACCGTTAGGGTTTTTCGGTGGGACCGACATGCAACTCGGTAGGACCGATATGTTTAGGGTTAGGGCATAACGTAATCTCGGTGAGACCGATTACACAAACTCGGTGAGACCGATTTTGGTAATAAGCTAACCAGAGAGTTGGTCAGGTAAACTCGGTGCGACCGGTCGCTCATTTCGGTGAGACCGAAATGTTACGAAGGGAAAACAAAGAGTTTACATTAAAATCTCGGTGGGACCGATCGCTCATCTCAGTAAGACCGAAATGTTACGAATGGAAACAGAGAAAAAACATTGTCGCTTTGAGAATTATGTGAAAAGCAAGAGCTCCCCCTAAATTTGTGCATAGTTTAAGATTTGCTTTGGACTGCAAATGCACAATGAGTTAGGAACATGGGTTACTCTTCCATGTCGCATACATCTTGGTGGAGCGCTCAAAATGATAATAATGAAATACATGCACTCATCACCAAGCAAAGTGAATGATCATATAAAAGGGTATAAAAGGATAATGTCATCCACCAAGCATTAAGGTAGCATATGATCAAACACATGATCATCCAAGTATCACACAAAAGCATAAAGTATCGCAACCAAGCAAATAAACAAAGTTTAACCACCAAACAAAAAGAGAAAATAAAAAGCAACACTCTCTCTCGAAGCCTATGATCTATACATTTTATCCCCCTTTGGCAACAAGTTACCAAAAAGTTCATAAAAATGCATAGTTCTAGATCAACTCTCAGGCTTGGTCTTCAGGTGGTGGTGTAGATAACACGCCAAGGACGAAGGCATCTATTGATGTAGATGGAGATTGTGGCACTGAAGTTGTAGCTGGTGCAGATGAAGTTGCTCTGGTGTCTGTGACAGGCACTGCAGAAGATCTTTGTCCTCTGGGCACTCTAGCAAAAGCATCAGTGGTAGACTTGCCCTTCTTCTCCTACACTTCATCCTGAAGTTGCTCAACAACTGATTGGATCTCAGTGACGTTCACATCTAAGTCATAGAACTTCTGCTCCATGATCCTCTCGAAGCTCTCCTGGTTTTGAGTCAGGGTAGCCAATCCCTTCTCAATCCTCGGAGTGGAGGAAATCAAGTAGACAAGCTGATCTTGCTTGCTCTTCAAAAGATACTAAGATGCCTCTTCAGTGGTTGGCATCTTTGCAGCCTTTTCAGCCCTTGCCTTCTCCCTCTTGGCTTGTGCTTGCATAGAAGATGGTCCATTTTCATCCATCACCACAGTCTTGTCCTCAAAGTCTGGGTAGATGGGCATGTGTTCCTTGTCCAGGAGATATGTGCTAGTGCCCATCTTGGAGTTGATTAGCTCCTGGATCTATGGGGCATACCCACAACTTATCTTCTGATCTGCAGCTGTTCTCTTAATGGTTTCCACAATTAGGCTCATGACCTTGAACTTTTGAGGCACATCAAATATGTGAAGCAAGTTAATTGCATGGCCTCTGATCATCTTGTGATCACCTGACTTTGGCAAGAGAGTGTGCCTGAGGATCCAGTTGATTGTTGGCAAGCCTGACAAAAGGCAATGTACTGATGCAAACTTGTGTGTCTCAGGAGCAGCATCCGCAATCTCTTTGTACATATGTGCCATGGTGTTGTGATCCTTCTTCTTGGCATAGACATCCAAGTCATCTTCACTCTCCGCAGGAGCATTGATCAATTTTTCCCATTCTGCAACCGCTGACTGGTACCTCGTACCTTCAGACATCAAGACAATTCTTCCATCTGGGTAGAAGTGAGCTGTGGAGTAGAACTGCATAATGAGCTCATCATTCCACTTTGTGAGCTTCTGAGCCACAAACTCATCGACTCCACATGCCTTGAACTGTCATATACACCAGGGAAGTGATCCACATTTTCCTCAATGAATTTCCAATCAACCCATCTCATGTCACACACTATGGGCTTCTTGTCAAGTAAGATAGTCTCATAGAAGTCCTGTTGTTCCTTTGTATGGAACCTGTAGTCCACAACAGTCCTTCTCCTGGTGGCATATGGATCAGACTCTCTCCATAGCCTTAAACCTGAATCCTTCCTGATTTTCATGTTCTCTGCAACTGGGTGAGCATCATTGTGATCTAGAATTTTGGGCTTCAACTTCCTCAAAACGACAGAATCATCATCTTCTTCAGCATCTTGAGGCATTGGGGCCTTGTTCTTCTCCTCAGCAGGGATGTTCCTGGTGCTCCTCTTGGGTTTTGGCTTTGGAGCTGGAGCAACAGTCTTAGGAGCAGTCTTGGGCTTAGATGGAGCAGCTCCTACCCTCATAGCATCTCCCATAAGCTTTTGAGCTTTGGGTGCTGGTGCTGCATCCTCTTCCTCTTCTTTAGGATCTTTCATTATTGAAGATCTCCCAAGCACTCTGGCAGTGGTATTCTTGACCCTTTCCTTTCTTTTCTTTTCTGCCACAACCTGTTCTTTGGGTGCAGATCCCAAAGTCTCTTGAGTGGATGTTCTGGCTTTTGACATGGGAACTCTCTTGGCAGGAACCTTTTGCTTCATCCCTGGCTTGGTGGCAGCAGCTGTGCCATATTCCTTTTTCAGGACTATCCTCTTTGAGGTGGCCTCTTCCTCGATAGCCACATAGTCCTCATCCTCAGAATCTGAGGTGTTCTTCTTTCTGGTCCTGGTGGCTGCCTTAGGCAAGTTGCTGGGTGTACTTCTGCTTCCTTCATCAAAGCTGCTAGAGGGACTAGTGCCCTCACTCATGTTCACTTGCTCCTCAGACTTGTTCTGACTGTCACTCTGATCTGACATGATGCAAACACTGACATCAGACCCTGTGAATGGATTATAGATGAGGTAGGGTTGATAAGCACCACAAACACATAGGTTTTTGCAAAAGAATGAGTTAAAAACTTAGTTTTAGTTTTCCACATAAAGCATTTCAGATCTATCGATTTGCATACTCGGTGATACCGATGCAGCTTTTGGAACCTAAACTAGTGAACTCGGTCAGACTGAGTCACAGTTCGGTGGCACCGAGACTGCTAGGGTTTCACAAAGTATTGAACTCGGTCACACCGATGCCAGACCAAGAATCACATGTGCAATGACCTTAGCCAAATCGGTGGAACCGATTTCAACAACTCGGTCGGTCCAAGATGGTTTCGGTGGAAACCTAACCCTAAATTTTCAATCCACAACTAAACTACGGAGTGATTTCTATGGATAGAATGATCTCAAACGTGGCAAAATACATGGCAAAACAATATGCTAAGAATCGGAGGGGGAATAGCACAAGGATCAAGTCCATACCCTAGTGCGGCGATGGACTTGCTACGGCGGCAACGGCGGAGATGATTCCCGTTGACGATGGCGGAGACCAGCGGCAGGAGGCAGCTGGCGATGAGGAGGACGATCCGGAGACCCAGGGAGGTAGAGCAAGCTGAGCGCGGGCGAAGAGGTTTGGAAATTTTTCCAAATTTTGGGCCGCGGATATATATAGCCTGACTCTGTCGGTATGACCGAGTGGCACAACTCGGTGGCACCGAGATTCATAACTGCAAGCAGTTACTGAAACTCGGTGTGACCGAAAAGTTCAAATCGGTTGCATCGAGATTGAAAACCTAGATCGACTTAGTGACCTTGGTATGACCCAAATCGATGAATCGGTCAGACCGAAACGCACAAAGAAGTTTTGGATTTTTAAGTCTATGATGAATCAGGGACTCCGAGTGCTCCTCACACAGAGTGGTTCGAATCTGACTTGATCAAACTTTGTGATGTAGCATGAATAGAGTTTGAGACGAGAAAAGCATAGATATCAACAGAAGGTTCTTAGGCATTCTTGTCCATCCACTTGGCAAAAGAAAAAGGAACCAAACAATCAAAACAACAAGTGGATGTCCTCGAATGAGTAAATTATGCAACCAACATGCTCACACAATAAAATGGCAAATGAAATATGTGGCAAAGCATGAACAACCAATTCTAGCATCTATCAAGCAATTGGCGATGACTAGGTCATCTATATATGAGTATATTGACTTAGGAGTCAAATGAGAACATTTGATTATAGGTCATACTCACCGTTTAAGCACAAATGGGGTTACCATTTTTACATAAAGAGTTGTTGTGTTCACACCATTAGAGTTGCTTTAGCTCAATTTTAGAGTAAAGCTCCCCCTAGATGTGAGATCCCCCCTAAGAGGGATGAACTAACCTTGGATTTTGTCGATGATGACTTCATGTAGGTGTTGAAGATGTGGATGCTCAATGTTGATGTAGATAATTTGGAGCAATCCTTTTGAGTGAGTTGCACTTTCAATACCTACATGGGTTAGTCCCACAAGGAACAAACAAGGATATCCATAGACATAGAGTGATGCACACACAAGATGATATCTATGAAAGCATTAGGTTACCTTGTCCCTTGTCTTACCAACAAGAGGGTTTGTGACTCCTTGAACTAGTGCAAGATGTGGAAGTTGATTGCACTTGTTCTTGCCAAAATGATAAGAGTGAGGTATGTTGCGGAGTCACCCTCAAGAACTCTCTAGTTCTTCTTCTTCAGGATCCACATCATCTTGATGGGAATCCTTGGAGTTGTAGTCGTACTTGATGAAGTAGAACTTGATGTAGTCTTGGGAACCCACTTGACCAATGCCTTGGGTGCTTCTTAAAATGCATCAATTTCCTCTTGAAGCTTATCCTTGCCTTTTTTGCTTGTGGTCTTGTGGTGGAAGATCATCTTGAGCTTGTGTCCCTTTGAAGGAAGTAGGATCATACTTCTCTTGTTGAGGAACAAACTTCGTCTTGGGGTATTGATCTTCTTCCCACTCAACTCCATTGGCATTGAACTTTCGTTCAAAACCAACACCTTGGTTCTTCCGGTGCCTTCCTTGCTTGCGTACAATTTCCTCGAATTGCTTACTCCCGACAAGGCTCTTGTAAACACCTTTCTCTATAATTCCCTTCAATAAGCTATTTTCTTGCTCAAGTGTACCTTGGCTAAGAGAATCATTAGTGGAATCAAGAGAACTACTAGAAGCAACAACATTAGATTTAGCATGATTATTGTTACTACTAGAGGAAGAATCTTTCTTGTTCTTGTTACTAGACTTGACTTGAGGCATGTAAGTGGATAAGAGTAAACGCTTGGCAATGTAAGAAGAACTTTTCTTGCGAAGATCATCATTGATTGCCTTTAAGAACTCATGCTCTTGCTCAAGGTTGAGCTTTTCAAAACGTAATTTCTCATGAGTCCTTAAAAGTTCTTGATGATCTCCTAAGATAGTTTCATGAGCTAACTTAAGAGTGTTTAGTTCTTCGGTTAGAAACTCAATCTTCTCCTTATCATTGTCATTCGTTTTATCTTGATTAGCATGATTAATTGATGTTTCATCATAGTATTCATCACTAGAGTTTTCAACAAGTAAATCATCATCACCTAACAAGTCATCTTCATCACTATTAAAATCAACATACTCGGGGTGTGATACCTTTGGGCCTTTAGACATGAAGCATCTTCCAAGTCCTTCATTTGGTGAATCAAATATGTCGTGGGAGTTGATTGACACAAGTGCTAGACCGGCAACACCTTCATCTTGAGTATAATCAGAGTCGGAGTGATAGCTTCTCTCGAAGTGATTGTCGGAGTCGGAGCCGGATACCCATTCACCAACATGAGCTTGATGTCTTTGTTTTGTGTAGCTCCTTGATGACTTGTCCTTGCTTTCCGAATCTTTGCTTCTTCGGGATGTTCTTCGTTCATAACGATCATCTCTACTACTTCTTTCTCTTGATGGTGATTCTTCTCTTCTACTTCTTCTTTTTGGAGAATCTTCTCTTCTTTTGTAGGGTGTCGTACACTCATTGGAATAGTGTCCGGGTCTTCCACAATTGTAGCAATTTCTCTCTCGACTAGAAGATCTTTTGTCATTGTAGGATCTTGACTTGGAACTTCTCTCTTTGCTTGTACTCTTGTAGAACTTGTTGAAGTTCTTCACCATTAGGCTCAATTCTTCATTAAAGGTTTGTTTCTCACTTGATGATGTGGGAGCATCACATGAGGCTTTGTAAGCACCACTTGACTTGTTATGGAGCTCCTCCTTATCCTTGAGTGACATCTCATGAGCAATAATTCTTCCAATGACTTCCGTTGGCTTGAGATCTTTGTAATTGGGCATCATTTGAATAAATGTGCAAACGGTATCATATTTTCCGTCCAAAGCTCTTAGGATCTTCTTGATGATGAATTTGTCGGTCATCTCTTCACTTCCTAAGCCGGCGATCTCATTTGTGATAAGAGCAAGCCTAGAGTACATTTCAGCGACACCTTCACCATCCTTCATTTTGAACTTGTCAAGCTGACTTTGAAGCACATCCAACTTGGATTCCTTGACGGAGTCGGTACCTTCGTGCATATCAATCAAAGTATCCCAAATTTCCTTTGCATTCTCAAGACGGCTGATTTTGTTGAATTCTTCGGGGTACAATCCGTTGAAGAGGATATCACAAGCTTGAGCATTGTATTGTAGCATCTTCAACTCTTTCGCGGTGGCTTCGCGGTTCGGTTCTCTCCCATCAAAGAATTCACCTTGCAAGCCAATACACACAATAGCCCATACGGTGGGGTTATGTCCAAGAATATGCATTTTCATCTTATGCTTCCAACTAGCAAAATTAGTACCATCAAAGTAAGGACCTCTACGGTGGTAATTTCCCTTGCTAGACGCCATACTCTCCTAGGTTGTGAAACCAAGGCTATGACTTCTAAAAGGTATGAAAATCAAGGCAAATGTAGACCAAAGCTCTAATACCACTTGTAGGATCGAAAGTATGTCTAGAGGAGGGGGGTGATTAGACTACTTGACCAAATAAAAACTTATCCTTTTCCCAATTTTAGTTCTTGGCAGATTTTAGCAACTTTGGACAAGTCAACCAATCTTAACACAATTCAAGCAAGCATGCAAAGAGTATATGAGCAGCGGAAAGTAAGGCATGCAACTTGCAAGAATGTAAAGGGAAGGGTTTGGAGGATTCAAACGCAATGGAGACACGGATGTTTTTGTCGTGGTTCCGATAGGTGGTGCTATCCTACATCGACGTTGATGGAGACTTCAACCCACGGAGGGTAACGGTTGCGCGAGTCCACGGAGGGCTCCACCCACGAAGGGTCCACGAAGAAGCAACCTTGTCTATCCCACCATGGCCGTCGCCCATGAAGGACTTGCCTCACTAGCGGTAGATCTTCATGAAGTAGGCGATCTCCTTTCCCTTACAAACTCCATGGTTCAACTCCACAATCTTGTCGGAGGCTCCCAAGTGACACCTAGCCAATCTAGGAGACACCACTCTCCAAGAAGTAGCAAATGGTGTGTTGATGATGAACTCCTTGCTCTTGTGATTCAAATGATAGTCTCCCTGTCGGTGTCAAAACCGGCGGATCTCGGGTAGGGGGTCCCGAACTGTGCGTCTAAGGAGGATGGTAACAGGAGGCACGGGACATGATGTTTTACCCAGGTTCGGGCCCTCTTGATGGAGGTAAAACCCTACGTCCTTCTCGATTTATTCTTGATGATATGGGTATTACAAGAGTTGATCTACCACGAGATCGGAGAGGCTAAACCCTAGAAGCTAGCCTATGGTATGATTGTATGTTGTCCTACAGACTAAAACCCTCCGGTTTATATAGACACCGGAGGGGGCTAGGGTTACACAAGGTCAGTTACAAAGGAGGAGATATCTATATATCTGTATTGCCTAGCTTGCCTTCCATGCCAAGTAGAGTCCCATCTGGACACGGGACGAAGTCTTCAATATTGTATCTTCATAGTCCAACAGTCCGGTCAAAGGATATAGTCCGGCTGTCCGGAGACCCCCTAATCCAGGACTCCCTCAGTAGCCCCTGAACCAGGCTTCAATGATGATGAGTCCGGCGTGCAGTGTTGTCTTCGGCATTGCAAGGCGGGTTCTCCTCCGGATACACCACAGAAGAGTTCGAATAAAAGGATAGTGTCCGACCCTGCAAAATAAGTTCCACATACCACCGTAGAGAGAATAATATTTCCACAAATCTAATCTGCTGACACGTTTTGGCAACATGACATCATGCCATGGCGCGGTGATCATTCGAACCGTTTTTCTTTAACTAGCCCCGCACATAACGCGATGCAGCTTCTTGACACGTCTTGTCAAAGCAAAGATCATGTCCCCCTTATCACGGGATTCTCATCAATACGGGTGTGGGTAACCCAACCGCGCCATTAATTACGGCGCTTGGAGGATAAGCGAGTTTTACCAGGCTAGTGGGGGCACATAGTTTTGACCGCCCTTATAAGGGGATAAGGTTTATCCTTTTTCTACCCACGCCTTCTTCCTCCTTGATCATCCATTCTCGCGCACTTGAGCTCCAACGCCCAAGTCCACATCCTTCTCCTCAACCTTCTCCAAACATGTCCGGAGCGGGAGGCAAGTGGATGGCTTCCTCCGTCACGGAGGGACACATCAAAAGGCTGCGCGGGGCCGGATACTTATCCGCGAATATCGCGCATCGGCTGCCCGCTGCGGGGCAGATCGTCCCCTCCCCGGAACCCCACGAGAGGGTAGTCTTCGTCCACCACTTCCTCCGCGGACTGAGGTTTCCCCTCCATCCATTCATCCATGCTCTTATGTTCTACTACGGGCTGGACTTTCATGATCTAGCCCCGAACTTCATCCTCAACATTTTGGCGTTCATCGTCGTGTGTGAGGCTTTCCTCCGCATCCGGCCCCACTTCGGCTTGTGGCTGAAGACCTTCAATATCAAGCCGAAGGTGGTGGGAGGCCAACAAGCAGAATGCGGCGGAGCCATGGTGGGCAAGATGCCCAATGTTATATGGCTTGAAGGCTCCTTCGTGGAGACCATAAAGGGGTGGTAATCGGCGTGGTTCTACATCACCGAGCCGCGCGACACCAACTGGGTGGCGGCCCCATGCGGCTCACCTCCTGGAAAGAGAAGGGCCTATCCCGGGGTTCATCGGTGGAGCTGGACGAACTCCAGAAATGTATCCAGAATATGGCAAGCAAGAAGTTCAAGCTTGTCAACATAGTCCAGGTTATGCTCTTCCACCGGATCCTCCCGTGTCAACAACGGGATTTCAACTTGTGGGAGTTCGACCCGACCCAGCACCAAACTCTGAGCGAGCTCTTCGACACGACGCAGAAGGACGTCTGGAGGGTGCTGTTCAAGGGTGCCGAGGTCCCTCCCTCTCACCGAGGACCGTGGGCTAAGCGCGAAGCGCCCTACGAATCCGGTAAGTTTTGTACATATGGTAGGATTTACTTCCCATAGCTTAACCACGTGCGGGGTCTGAGCTCCCATGCCTTTGACATGACTGGGTGGGGGCATCAGAGAAGATCAACTGCCCGGCCCCTCTGCCCGAAGACACTGCGGACGCTCTCCTGACGGAGATGCTGACTCCGGCCCCTTACAAGGTGCCAGAGAAGACCAAGAAGAAGGCCAAGGGAACCTGAAAGAGTTCCCGGCGCCAGGTGATATCAGACTCATCGTCCGATAACTCCGCGACGCACTCCTCCCCTGAAGACGAGGAGGAAGATGAAGATGCTCCTCCTTCAGTCGGGGGAGACAAGAAAAGGAAGGCCGCCCCAACCGGGGGGGGGGGGCGAAGGGTCCAAGAAGGGGAGGACCCTCCTTCCAGACTACTCCACCACCGCCGCCGAAGGCGAAGACAAGTGGCTGCTCAGGGCCAAGCCCCTGGCGAAGTCATAACTATTCGGATACCAGAGTAACTCATAGCATACCTTTGTCGCACTGCTTCTCCTAACGATGAATATGATTATGCAGACCGCCCCAAGCTCGTATCAATGTATCTTCGTCGGGCAGCTCCTTGGACTCGTCGGATATGGATAGCGATCCACTTCCGACCGCCACCTCCCCTTACCCTACGGAGAATGCCGAGGTATTGTCTCAAGAGGCACCGGGTCGAGGGGAGACAATCTTGGAGGCGCCTCAAGGCAACCTTCCGGACTCCGGGCGCAGAGGGAGTAAGGCTCCCGTGGGCTCCGAGTTCGGCCCTCAGCCGAACACCGCGCCGGAACCTCCAGTGGTTCCAGACTCAGGCAGACGGCCTCCTTCCAAAAGGGGCAAGACGCCTGTGCCGGTGACCTCTGTCCATCCAGAGGCGCCGGACAATCTGTTGGGAGCGCTTCGCAGCGCTTCCATTGACGAAGAGCACCGAACTATTATGAGTGCGGTGATCTAGAAGGTTCAGTCCGCCAAGAGCGGACTGACTAAAGCCTGTGTCAGCCTTCTAACAGGCTTTGAGGTAAGCATTTGAAATATAGGAAAAATATTACCGCATAGACAGTAGACCCTGATGCTCTGTTTGGTGTTCAAAAAGAAAAGCCGAATATAGGATCAACTAATATCTGCAGGAGTCTAATATAAGTATGTCTATATGTGTATGCAGGCTTCACTGCTGACCTCTGCAGCACTGACTATGGAGGTCGCCATACTGAAGCAGGACCTCGAAGGGTCCAAGAAAGAGCTCGGCCTTGCCAAGAGGCAGCTCGAGGAGAACAAAGGTAAGTAATACCTAGTCTATAGATGTGTATATATACAAAAAGGATGCGATTGCAAAATGACATGATCATCTTTAATTTGCCAGGGGCCACGACCAAGGTGGCAACCCTGAAGCAAGCGCTATCCGAGGCCGAAAACAAAGCGGCCCAGGAGCGCACTGACTAGGAAAAACAAGAAGCATGGGTGGGCGAGGTGCAGCAAGAGCTCCATGCTCTTGTGACGAAGCATGAGGCGTTGGAGCTTGACTTGAAGACGCGGGAGTCCGAGCTTGCCGTGGCCCTTGAGAGTGCAACGAGTGCCCAGGCTGAAGCCCACAAGGCCCTCCAGGAGATTGATGCAATGAAGAAGATAGCGGCGGGTAAGGCATTCAATATGCAAAGAAAGGATGTGAAAGTAAATTACTTGTTACTTACCCGAGTCCGAAGCTCTGCAGGAGCATTCACAGATTTGCCCCGCAACGTGTCGGATGCCGCACAGTTTTACCAGGCCGAGGAGGGAAGCTCAACGGAGAAGCTATTCTGGTCTCAGTATACTGGGACCGAACACCCGATGCCTCTGAGCGACCAGCTGAAGCAAATGGTCGAGCTGCACAAGGCGGCCGAACAGGCCATGAAGGGCTTTATAGTCCTGATGTGGCCTGGCGACGCCCTTCCCAAAAGCTACTTCGGCCTGGTGAGGCGGCTTGTGGATAACTGCCCACAGCTGGAAGTCATTAAGCGGTCCGTCTGCATCGAAGGTGCACGCCGGGCTTTCGCCCATGCGAAGGTGCACTGGGCCAAGATGGACGCCGTGAAGCTGGTGAAGGAAGGGCCGCCGCAGGGCAGGGAGCATCGCCACCCCGAGATGTACTATGACGGTGTCCTGAAGGGTGCCCATCTTGTAGCGGAGGAGTGCGAAAGATGTAATATTTGAATAAACTTGCTCGTGTAATCCTGTATTATGAAAACTTGTTCATATGCGCTATGGAACGCTTGTTTGAATTTAAAATATTGCCTTATGTTCGGCTGTTTATCGAATCTGAGAGATGGCTAGTCGTCGGCTTCTGCCCCCACGCCACGAGTGCTGGGGTGTTCGGGATAAAACCTGAGCACTCTTGTTCCCATTTTTGGGTCCTTCGAGGGAGGTGCTCAGCACAACGAACAAGGCAATCGGACTATATTGTGTTATCACTCTCACTTAGCCATAGAATTCTATAATTTTAAATTTCGGCGAAGCCCCTAGTATTCGGAAGGCCGAATTCGGGGTGCTATACACGCCTTAAGCTGGACAGGGTCGACTCCTCGCTCTAAGCGGCATAAGTCTTTAGGGACTTGAGACCTCTCGAACAGCAACCAGTCTCTTGCCTTATCATGACAGTCAGTTTTAGCTTTCTCTACTGAGGTGCTTAGCCCAGCAGAACCGGGGCACAATCGTAGTAGTTCTCCCAGTGCTACCTTAGCCGATATAGCGGAATGTAAGGTACCAAAACATGGGAGCCGGGCAAACCCAACTATTGACCCAAGACATGATTCAGAGCTGGTGCATATAATGCTATAAGTTCAGGGTGCCGCACTGTCGAAAGTGTTCGGAATTCTCACGCCGTATTATGGGGTATACTTAAGCCCCTAGCGTATTGGCCGTACCAGAGTGTATGGGTGCTAGATGTCATGAATGAACATATATATATATATATAAAGGAAGGATGCAATAATAGTCTTAATGCTATGCATTGTTTATTCAAAAGGGTGCGTTAGAGCAGAATGATACAAGTAGTGCGATAAGCAAAAAGTAGAACTATTTGACATGTCCCTTCCAAGGGCAAGCTGAGGAATGGTATTAAAGCAAGTATTTCACTCGTTATCGTAATCCACCTGGGAGTTCCGTGGTGTGACGTAGCTTTCTGCCTCCTTGGTTGCTCCATCATGTGTTCGGCAATCATGCTGCTGGACAGGGTTTCCAGAGATTAACATCCTGAAAGAGAAAAATATCAAAGCGGGAAGCCCCTAGTGCGGTTTAAGCCATATCCTGGAGCGTGCCGTAGTCGTGCCACCCCTTCCCACCTGTCCCATGGTATTTTTAATGCGTAATTATGTACGCGTGGCACGGACTTCGCCATTTGGCTAGGACCGGGGTGGGGGCCGCATTGCTATGCGAGCTCAGAACATGCGAGGCGGTCCTGTTGCCGATTACTCCGGGCGCGCTTGAAGGTGTCCGGGTCCTTCATCGCCGAACTAGTGGATTGCCTAAAGAGGCTGCTTTGCGCTTCTGCTGCAAGGGCCGCAGTGTGCTCCTCCGAGCAGAGAGAGCGCTCTGTGTTTCCATTGACTGTGATGACCCCCCGAGATCCTGGCATCTTGAGCTTGAGATATGCATAATGCGGTACCTCATTGAATCTCGCAAATGCAGTTTGCCCGAGCAGTGCATGGTAGCCACTGCGGAACGGGACTATGTCGAAGATTAACTCTTCGCTTCGGAAGTTATCCGGAGATCTGAAGACCACTTCCAGTGTGACTGAGCCTGTGCAATGGGCCTCTACACCTGGTATGACGCCTTTAAAGGTCGTTTTTGTGGGTTTGATCCTTGAGGGGTCTATACACATTTTGCGCACTGTGTCCTGATAAAGCAGGTTCAGGCTGCTGCCCCCATCCATAAGGACTCGAGTGAGGTGAAATCCGTCAACGATTGGGTCTAGGAATAATGCGGCGAATCTGCCGTGACGGATACTAGTGGGGTGGTCCCTACGGTCGAAGGTGATCGGACAGGAGGACTATGGGTTGAACTTTGGGGCGACTGGCTCCAACGCATATACGTCCCTGAGCGCACATGTAACATCCCAAAGTTTCAATTTGGAATGTTATACATTAGGTCATCATGCATATCATGTTTTATTTTGCTTTTGGTTTTGATCCTAGAAAATCCTAAGCAACTCAAGGACCCACGGAGAGAGTTGGGGATTTCGTTATTTACATAATTGAGTTTTCTCAAATTATGTAAACAGGATCATTTGATTTTATTTATTGTATCATCAATTATTTCTATTGCAAAAATATGAGAGAGGGAATAAAATGACTTTCCCAAAATATAGAAATATTGAGGATTTAATAAAAAAATCAAATAAGTTTTATTTCGGAGTTTTTCGGTATTTTATTTGATTTTAGGAAAAATGTGCGTTTTTCAAAGTTGTAGTTTGGGCTCAGATAAATGTTCACTTTATCGGGCTTGATTTTAGAAACCCGGGAAAATTTATTTCGTGATTTTTGGAGTCCGTTTAATATTTCTTTTTATTTTTCTTCCGAGCGGAATTATATAAAAAAAACGCGGAACCGACTATGGGCCGTACTCGGCCAGGACACCACTGGCCGGGGCCTTTATAAGGCGCCCGAGGCCCGAGCCGAGAGAGAGCCCAGCCGCCGCCGAAACCCTAGCGCGCCCCAGACGCCCTAGCCGCCGCCGCCGGAGTTGCACGCCGCCCGAGGTTTGCCGCCGCCTCGACTTCCGTGCCGTTTAAAAAAAATATGTTCGTCGTTTTTCTTTTTCGTCGGATTTTTCGCGGTTATTTTCTGATCGCGATTTCTGATCCGATTTTTGTTTTAGTATAACTTTTCGCTCGTTTATCGGAATCAGGCGATTCAAGCGCCTGGAGTTTCGTCTTGAAACCCTCTTTCCGAATAACCAACTTAAACAAGTTTTTTCTACTGTAAAATTTGCCTTAGATCCAGATTACTAGAACGAAGTTGTTTTCTTTCGCTGTTGATTTCTTTTGCTTCGTTCGATTTGATTCTTTTTGCAAACCAGGGTTCTTAAGTTGAACTTTCTGGTTAGATCTTCTATTTGAGTTTTACCTGTGCATTAGATGAGTACTTATTGTATGCTTGTTGTTTGTCTGTGATAGAATACCCGGAGTGCGCCGCCTGTTACTTCGAATCTCTAGGTTTCGCGGATCATCAGCAAGGCAAGTAACACTTTGATCATACCTTTTTCTACAACCCTGTTTTATTGCATTAGATCAATCCTCACACATTGCATGATTAGGATCTAATTAAATTGTGGGATGGGAAGTAGATGAGGTAGTACCTATTACCTGTTTATTATCAAACCTTTGGGAGTTACTTCTACGTTTGCTTATTATGCCATGCTATGCTAGTAGACGTGGATTGGGTGAGTGATATCCATGACAGATGTGAGATTGTTAATTAATGGTTTATCTAAAGGTGGCAACACTAAACACACATCTGGGTGGATTGAGGCACCTGGGTTTCCAGGACTTGCCTGTTTTTCTTTTGGACCGCCACCCAGGCTCAAAGGGATCATGAGATTATTCATACTAGAAACTTCCGTGTGCAGCCACAAGCATTATGGGCTCTGGCATAGTTGACTAAGTTGTGCGAACTCTTACAGTGGTAGACTAGCAGATGTAGGGGATGTAGGTGGTACGGTCTACCCGATCGTAAGGTGCTAGCGCTTCTGAAAGACTATGTCTCGGTCATCCGTCTTCTCAAACACCATGTAGTGCGAGAAACCAAACGGAGGCGATCGAGTCTTGTGGGGAAAAGTGCGCAAACCTCTGCAGAGTGTAATAAACTAATCATGGTTAGCCGTGTCCCCGGTTATGGACATCTTGAGTATCTAGTACCTGGATTATCATGTGAATCTCAACATGTTACTCTAAATTTAATTTTGTTGGGTTTTAATGATGTTACTTAATTGGGATTGAGAATGCTGTCAACCATTCTCAATGTTTAACAACCACCATGATAGTAATTAATTTATTCCTTTGAAGTAGGGAAAAATTGGCTTTACGCAAAAACTGTAACCATAGAGCTTTCCACCAGCCAAATATGCATATAGTATAGTTGTTGCATTCCATTACTCTCTATGTGTTACCTTGCCAGCATATTCCATGTGCTGACCCGTTTTCGGGCTGCAACGTTAATGTTGCAGACTTTTCAGACGACGATTGAGGAGTTTTAGGTCGTGGTTCTATACTCAGTGATGCCGTTGGAGTTGATGGACTCACTTATCTTCCAAGCCTTCCGCTGTTATCGTTATTAGATGGCCTTAAGCCATATTTATTGTAATAAGTTCTCTTTTGAGACACTCGATGTAATAAGTGTGTGATTGCTACTCTGCTATAAATCCTCCGAGTACTGTGTGGTGTCAGCATTACTGATCCAGGGATGACACCGGAGCACAGAGATCAGACTGTTTGAGGTCTGGTCGCTACAAGCTTGCTCCCTCTGATGGGGTGCGTATATCATGTTCAGTTGCCTTGGCTGCCGGGGCTCCTCCTCGTCATCGCTATGTGACCCCTTATCTTTGTTTTCGGCATTTAACTTGCCGGCCTGCTTGAACACCCAACAATCCCTGTTGGTGTGGTTGGCTGGCTTGTCGGGGGTGCCGTGTATTTGACACGAGCGATCGAGTATACGGTCCAAACTGGACGGGCCCGGAGTGCTTCTTTTGAATGGCTTTTTCCGCTGACCGGGTTTAGAGCCTTTGAATCCGGCATTGACTGCCGTATCCTCGGTATTGTCGCTGTTAATGCGGCGCTTATGTTTGTTGCGACGTGACCTGCCGTTGCCGTCCTTGGTATCCGAAGTACCATGGTTCTTTGATATGTTATTGCTGCGAGCCAACCAGCTGTCCTCTCCCGCACAAAAGCGGGTCATGAGTGTCGTGAGGGCTGCCATAGATTTCGGCTTTTCCTGGCCAAGGTGCCGGGCGAGCCATTCGTCGCGGATGTTGTGCTTAAAAGCTGCTAGGGCCTCTGCATCCGGACAGTCGAGATTTGATTTTTCTTTGTTAGGAACCGTGTCCAGAATTGCCTGGCCGATTCCTCTGGCTGCTGAATTATGTGGCTCAAGTCATCGGCATCTGGTGGTCGCACATAAGTGCCCTGAAAGTTGTCGAGGAATGCGGCTTCCAGATCTTCCCAACAGCCAATGGACTCTGCTGGCAAGCTGTTGAGCCAATGCCGAGCTGGTCCTTTGAGTTTGAGTGGGAGGTATTTGATGGCGTGTAGGTCATCACCGCGGGCCATGTGGATGTGCAGGAGGAAATCCTCGATCCATACCGCAGGATCTGTTGTGCCGTCGTATGATTCTATATTTACGGGTTTGAAACCCTCTGGGATTTGATGATCCATTACTTCGTCTGTGAAGCATAAGGGGTGTGCGACGCCTCTGTACTGGGCTATATCGCGACGCAGCTCAAATGAGTCTTGCCCGCTGTGTTCGGCCCGGCCGGACTTACTTTTACTGTATCCGGCGTGACGATTATCGTCTCGCATAGTGGCGCGCCCTCGTGATCCGTAGATCGATCTTGCATGTTTTGCTTTGTCCTCCAATACGTCTCGCAGGTCTGGCGTATTTCCCCATGCCTTTTTATTTGAATGGCGTCGGGGTGCGGGCTGAGCTTTTGGCTGGAATGCCTCTCTTCGCGGCCACGAGGTGGCCGATCAGCCCGCGTCATACGCCGGGGATGTAGGTTTGGTGCTTCCTCCTCCAGTCGGGGTAGCAACCTGCACTTTGGGTAACTCTTGGAGGGGCGTTCGAGTTTATATTCCTCGGCCGCCAGGACTTCAGTCCATCTGTCGGCTAGCAAATCTTGATCAGCTTGAAGCTGCTGCTGCTTTTTCTTAAGGCTATTTGTCGTGGCTATAAGCCGGCGCTTGAAGCGCTCTTGTTCGACGGGATCCTCTGGCATGAAGAATTCGTCATCGTCGAGGCTTGCCTCGTCTTCAGAGGGAGGCATGTAATTATCATCCTCCACCTCTCCATCTGCCGCTCTCTCAGGAGGGCTGGCTCCTCCATCCTCCTGCTCTAAATCTTGCTGGAGGGGATTGTTGTTGTCTTCGGCACTGTCCGGAGTGCTATTATCTCCGGTGCCGGTATCACCACTTTTGCCTTGGCTGGACTTAGAGCGGCGCCGCTGACGTCGGTGCTTGGGTTGCTTCTTGGAGGGGTCATCCTCCGTTGTCTCATCGCCATTGCCTTCTTTGGGTGTGTCCACCATGTATATATCGTATGATGAGGTGGCTGTCCAGTGCCCGATGGTCAGTGGTTCATCTTTGACTCCCGCATCGTCGTCCATACCGTCGATGTCTTCGGAGTCGAAGTCGAGCATGTCGGTTAAGTCATCGACAGTGGCTACTAAGTGGGTGGTGGGTGGGCGGTGAATTTCTTCATCATCCGCATCCCAGTCTTGCCGGACATAGTTCGGCCAGGACCCTCCTGACAAGGAGAGAGACCTTAATGAGTTTAGTATGTCGCCGAAGGGTGAGTGCTGAAAAATATCTGTGGAGGTAAACTCCATGATCGGCGCCCAATCGGATTTGACAGGAATGGGCGCAGGCGGTTTGGAGTCCGTGGCCAGAGAAGGATCCGGCAGTTTGGCAACACGGCTCTCGTGAAGGGTAAGGTCGATATTCGACTCGATCGCCGCTGAGGATACGGCCTCCATGGCGGGGTCTATCCACCCGTCCATGGATGGCGCAACTGGCTCCGAATTAAGGGTCGGAGCGGCTGCCGGGGCGATTTCTTGAACATTGTCTGATGGTAGAGCTAAATCGTACTCATCGTGACCGCGTGGCGCACAAGGTAGGGGCTCGAATCTGTCGAAGATCAAGTCTCCGCGGATATCGGCCGTCTAGTTTAAGCTTCCAAACCTGGCCTAGTGGCCAGGGGCGTAACTTTCGATCTGTTCCAGACGGCCAAGCTAGTTGGCCCATAGTGCGAAGCCGGCAAACACAAAGATCTATCCGGGGAGAAAAGTCTCACCCTAGACTGCATCGCTATCGATGATAGTAGGAGCCATCAAGCCTAACGGCGACGACACAGAGGAACTCTCAATGAAGGCACCAATGTCGGTGTCAAAACCGGCGGATCTCGGGTAGGGGGTCCCGAACTGTGCGTCTAAGGCAGATGGTAACAGGAGGCAGGGGACACGATGTTTTACCCAGGTTTGGGCCCTCTTGATGGAGGTAAAACCCTACGTCCTGCTCGATTTATTCTTGATGATATGGGTATTACAAGAGTTGATCTACCACGAGATCGGAGAGGCTAAACCCTAGAAGCTAGCCTATGGTATGATTGTATGTTGTCCTACGGACTAAAACCCTCCGGTTTATATAGACACCGGAGGGGGCTAGGGTTACACAAGGTCAGTTACAAAGGAGGAGATATACATATCCGTATTGCCTAGCTTGCCTTCCACGCCAAGTAGAGTCCCATCCGGACACGGGACGAAGTCTTCAATCTTGTATCTTCATAGTCCAACAGTCCGGTCAAAGGATATAGTCCGGCTGTCCGGAGACCCCCTAATCCAGGACTCCCTTACTCCCAACACTCAACTCTCTCTCACAGGATATGGATTTGGTGGAAAGAAGATTTGAGTGGAAAGCAACTTGGGGAAGGCTAGAGATCAAGATTCATATGGTAAGAATGGAATATCTTGGCCTCAACACAAGTGTAGGTGGTTCTCTCTCAGAAAAAGTAAGTTGGAAGTGTAGGTTTGTTCTGATGGCTCTCTCCACGAATGAAGAGGTGGTGGAGGGGTATATATAGCCTCCACACAAAATCTAACCATTACACACAACTTGCCAATCTCGGTGGGACCGAATATTAAACTCGGTCGGACCGATTCAGCAAAGCTAGTGACCGTTAGGGTTTTCGGTGGGACCGACATGCAACTCGGTAGGACCGATATGATTAGGGTTAGGGCATAACGTAATCTCGGTGAGACCGATTACACAAACTCGGTGAGACCGATTTTGGTAATAAGCTAACCAGAGAGTTGGTCAGGTAAACTCGGTGCGACCGGTCGCTCATTTCGGTGAGACCAAAATGTTACGAAGGGAAAATAGAGAGTTTACATTACAATCTCGGTGGGAACGATCGCTCATCATAGTAAGACCGAAATGTTACAAATGGAAACAGAGAGATTACAATCCCATCTCGGTGAGACCGAGATCCCTATTTGTGAGACCGATTTGCCTAGGGTTTGTGGCAGTGGCTATGACATTTGAAACTCGGTGGCGCCGGATAGAAAGAATCAGTGGGGCCGAGTTTGACTTTTGGTTTAGGTCATATGTGGATGTGAGAAAGTAGTTGAGGGTTTTGGAGCATATTACTAAGCATTTTGAGCAAGAGCCTCATTAAGCAACACCTCATCCCTCCTTGATAGTATTGGCTTTTCCTGTAGACTCAATGTGATCTTGGATCACTAAAATAGAAAATGTAGAGTCTTGATCTTTGAGATTGAGACAATCCTTTGTCCTTAGCATTTTGAGGGGTCCACTTTTCTCATCCATGCCATGCCAATCATTGAGCTTTCCCGAGACATTAATCTTGAAATAGCATTAGCTCAATGAGCTATATGTTGTTAGGAATTACCAAAACCACCTAGGGATAGTTGCACTTTCAATCTCCCCCTTTTTGGTAATTGATGACAACATATAGATCAAAGCTTCAACAAATGATAATAACAGTGAAAAACATTGTCGCTTTGAGAAGTATGTGAAAAGCAAGAGCTCCCCCTAAATTTGTGCATAGTTTAAGTTTTGCTTTGGACTGCAAATGCACAATGAGTTAGGAATATGGGTTACTCTTCCACGTCGCATACATCTTGGTGGAGCGCTCAAAATGATAATAATGAAATACATGCACTCATCACCAAGCAAAGTGAATGATCATATAAAAGGATATAAAAGGATAATGTCATCCAACAAGCATTAAGGTAGCATATGATCAAACACATGATCATCCAAGTATCACACAAAAGCATAAAGTATCGCAACCAAGCAAATAAACAAAGTTTAACCACCAAACAAAAAGAGAAAATAAAAAGCAACACTCTCTCTCGAAGCCTATGATCTATACATTTTCTCCCCCTTTGGCAACAAGTTACCAAAAAGTTCATAAAAAATGCATATTTCTAGATCAACTCTCAGGCTTGGTCTTCAGGTGGTGGTGTAGATAACATGCCAAGGACGAAGGCATCTGTTGATGTAGATGGAGCTGGTGGCACTGAAGTTGTAGCTGCTGCAGATGACGTTGCTCTGGTGTCTGTGACAGGCACTGCAGCAGATCTTTGTCCTCTAGGCACTCTAGCAAAAGCATCAGTGGTAGACTTGCCCTTCTTCTCCTGCACTTCATCCTGAAGTTTCTCAACAACTGACTGGATCTCAGTGACCTTCACATCTAAGTCATAGAACTTCTGCTCCATGATCCTCTCCAAGCTCTCCTAGTTTTGAGTCAGGGTAGCCAATCCCTTCTCAATCCTCAGAATGGAGGCAATCAAGTAGCCAAGCTGATCTTGCTTGCTCTTCAGAAGATACTGAGATGACTCTTAAGTGGTTTACATCTTTGCAGCCTTTTCAGCCTTGCCTTCTCCCTCTTGGCTTGTGCTTGCACAGAAGATGGTTCATTTTCATCCATCACCACAGTGTTGTCCTCAAAGTTCACTGTTCATCCAGATGCAGCATCGATCAGCTTCAGTTAGCAGCAGTAGCGAAGGAATCGCTCGATCGAGTTCAGTTAACAACCATCGATCAATCGCTCGTGTTCAGTAACGCGTAGCCTGCAGTGTAATCACTCGGGTTCAGTTAGAGCCCAATGCCTCGCTCGGGCTCAGGTAGAGCCCAACGCCTCGCACACACGCGTGTATGTATGAGAGAAACGCGCATCGCTTGGCCTCCGACCACCCACCGTAATCGGGGACTCCCCGATATTTTCCGTTCCCTCGCTTCTACCATGGTTTTTTCCGTCATGGATGGCCCAAAGAATGTCATGCAGCTGCATCTCCGGCCCGCCCAGGACGAAAATCCCATTTTCTGTCATGATTTTTTGTCATAGAAGTAGGACCCCACCACATCTATGATGATACCGGGTTTTGTCACAATTATCGTCATAGAAGTGTCATAAGTATGAAAGAATTTTTTTTCGTTCGGCCGAAAATGTCATGGATGTGTTTTTTTGTAGTGTAAGCAAGCTTCTCATCGTTCTGTGAGTTGACGGGACACATCAAAAGTACTCCAGTCTATAGAGCCTTGCCTCTAAGGTAGGACCCACATGGTTTGCCTCTTTTTTAACATAACGCGTCAAGTCGCAATTTGTTTGTTCACCCATGGTAGACGATCCTCCCTCCACCAAGTGAACAACAAGTACACGGTCAAATTACCACGTGGGCTGCGTTTTCATACAGAAATGAGCTCCACCGTGTACCCGTGCGGGTGTGGTTGGGAAAGAGACGAGAGTACGTGCACCGTGCATGCACCTCTTCTCTTTGTGCACGTCCCCCACCTACGTGGGTGTGTGTGTGAGATACAAACCTAGACAAATGGCTTGTGTGGAATAACTACTCTTCGTAAGCCATTGTAAGAGTGGACAAAATGGTGAAGGAGGAGATAGGGGAGCGGAGGAGGTGTGCGATTCTTGGCCGGTGTTTAGCCTCGTTTAAATAGGAGATTAAATAGACGGCGGATGGGAGGAGCTCAGCCGACATTGCGTTTAATGTCGGACGTGTGTCCAGAGTGGGTTTATCGGCTTCCACATGGGTGGGTTTCATGGAGGCGTTTGAATGCGGCAAGGAGGCATGTTCAGTCGGGCGTGCAACGAGTGGCGCCCTCGACTCTAACGTAGGACACCGTGCCGTTCTTCCACTGATGTGTGGGCTCTTTCGGTACATGGCCTGCATGTCAGTGACCCAAAGCAGGCAGCGCACAGCAGAGGACATTTGGTGGGCCAGGGCGGTCAGAAGCGGGCATTTCATGAACCGATGATTGTTCATTGAGTATGACGTCATCCTTTTCATGTAGATAATCCTACTATGTTGATAGCCTGTTCGATACGTTGTGATTCATAAAGACCGCTGCAAACATCAATTTTCTGTGTATCATAGATAAGATTGATTAATACCCATAACAATCCATGTCCTTAACAAAGGGTGCATGCACGTATAGGTTGAGCGTGTGTCTTGCGTCGTGTGCTGTGTGCATGCAGGCATGCGAGTGTTGCGTGCGTGCAAGAGTACGTTTCAGTGATGCATGCATGTGTGCGTACGTTCGTGTGTTCGTGAGTGCATGTGTACGTGTTAGTGTTGCACGCCTGCATGCGTGTGTGTGTTCGGTATGTGTACGTGTCAGTGTTGCACGCCTGCATGCGTGTGTGTGTGTGTGTTCGGTATGTGTACATGTCAGTGTTGCACGCCTAGATGCGTCCGTGTCTTGCGTGCGTGCATGTGTACATGCGGGGTGAGGCTACACTGCAGTCGACTGACTTTTTCATCTCTGGTCATTATATTTTCCATCCGTTGGATATGAAATCAAGGGCCTGCAGTTTATCATCAAACTCCACCCCCTTGAGCCGCCAGCCACCACCGGCCGAACAGCCAGCCCGCGCCGCCCGCGGGTGGCCCGCGCCGCCACGTCCCCCCCCCCCCTGCGCCAAGCTTTTTCTCCGGCGACCCCCACCCCACCGCCCAATCAACGCCCCCCCACCACCGGCGACTACCAACCAGAGGTCTCACGACTTCGAGTACCCACCGACCACTAATTTATTACCATTTATGTCCTTCATATACGCGCTGACAGGTGGGCCCTATGGTAATGTGCGCTGCTAAATGTGGACCATTTGACTGGTCAATTGATCGTGTCATCAACAAATTACGGAGCTGTATGGTGAGCCAATGACCGCATGATCACCCTAAAATGTATTTTATTAACACAATACAAACTCAAACTACCATTTCTTTCTTTCATATACGGGCTAACAGGTGGGCCCCACGGTTACGCGCCCCGATGGTGCAACACTAGTTGCGCCACATGGAACGTTTGACTGGTCAATTGATTGTGTCATCAACAAAATACGGAGTTGTACAGGTGAGCCAGTGACCGTATAATCATGACATATATTTTTTAACACGGTACAGACGCAAGGGCTCATATATACGCGCAAGCACTCACCGCTATAAGCGCACACACACAGACCCTACCCCTACAAGCACCTTCGAGAGAGTAAGCCAGCATATGATCTTGAGATTTTACGAAGTCACCATAGGTGCCTAATAGTCGAGTGGAACGTCTCCTCCCACTAAACGCACATCACCAGAAAATACTAAAATTAACCCAGGATAAATGCGAGCACCGGGACTTTAACCCTGGTGGGCTCGAGAAACCACTCTCCTCCTAACCATCCAACCACATGTTGGTTAGCACGACAAAATGTATGTGGTGACCATGATGAGCTTATTCTGAAGTACAGCGACCATATCATGCTTTCGCTTCAAATACAATGACCGTAAGTGTCGTCAACAAAATACGGAGCACACATCAAATGCAAAGTCCGTCAGTGTCATCAAGAAAATACGGAGACGTATCGTGAGCTAGATACCATATGATCACCACGAGAATGTATACGGTGACCATAATGAGCATATTCTGAACTCCAGTGACCGTATAGTGCCTTAGCTTGAAATACAGTGAGCGTGAATGTGTCGTGGACATGCATACTTTTAGAGGGACGAGAGATAGTTTGTGTGCGTACGTGAAAGTGGTGTAGAAAGAGGGGATGTCCGGTGGAAACAAGGAGAGATATGCCCTTCGTTTCTCTTTCACGTGACTAATATTTTAGGAGAATATATAAACATTCACAATGCAGAACAAATATTTTTGGATGCACCATGCAATTAACTTTCATGTATAACATTGTACTATTGTATATGCTTATTTTCTTAGTGGTCGATTGCATGTGTGGTGTGGTGGGCACATCATTTATAGTTGTGGTGGGTTAACATGAGGACTCATGGGTCGGTTACATCCTGCGCCACATAGGTTGGACCAAGACACGTTATACGAAGACCCATGTGGAGGACTCGGCGTACAACAC
Source organism: Triticum urartu (assembly GCF_003073215.2). NCBI lineage: Eukaryota > Viridiplantae > Streptophyta > Magnoliopsida > Poales > Poaceae > Triticum > Triticum urartu. The sequence goes on from NC_053028.1 coordinate 406,084,369, forward strand.
GAAGCTAGCTACCAGAGTCATGGAGGACTCTATCCCCACTGGTGATAAGCCGACTATATATGATTTGTAACCCTAGGCCCCCAGTATGTTATAGAAGCTTGGGGGCTAGTTCGTCGTTAGTATACACACACGCACAGTGCCTGGTATTCACGTGTACTTTGTACACACCCCTATCACTAATATACAGTACCAGGAGTAGGATTTTTCCTCAACTGCAAGGGTACGAACTAGGGTAAAACTTTGCCTCGTATTACCATCCAGCCTAACAGTCAGGGATATCCTACCGAATGATATGATGGAATCATATCTGCCAACTACTAAGAGAGAGGTGTGTCTGGGGGCAATGTGTGCGAGAGAGGCCTAAAGATAATGTGCATGCAGGAGACACGTAGGCACATATATGTGCGTATAGAGGGTTAGTAGAGACCATGCGTGTGTATATATGCATGTGAGAGAAATAGTGCTTTCCAACTAAGATTAGTGAAAAGAGTGGTACATAGTAGTCAGAAAGAGAGAGAGAGAGATACAAAGAGAGCATGTGCGTGAGACTCCCTGACACCCCGAGAGAGATTGTGAGCATGTGTGAAATAGAAATGCCGATGCATATAAAGTGTGTGCACTTATGCGGTAGATAGAGAGATATATAGTGCATTTGTGAGAACGGGCCGAGGCATAGTGCATCTACGTGTAAAAGGCGGTTCTACGCATTAAATTAAAATATAAATGGCATTATTATTTTTGGATGAGATCATGAATTTTGCAAATTGCGTATGGACAAAAATCGGTCTATCAGACACCCATACTCTATTGAATTCTAGCATGTGCATGTGTTTATTTCATATCATCGATCCATAGAGTGAGAGTGGTTTGAAATACAGGCAATGGATGCTTTTGCAATTCATATATAAACATTAATTAGTGCACTCCATGTTCTTAGTGTGAAGCACTTTATACATCTGTCACTTGCATGGATACATTCCAAATTGCGAGCTACGAAATAGAATACATGTCGAATTCAATATAAAGGGGGTTTCGAAGATTCGAATTCATAGGAAGCGCATTCATCTATTTGAACCCGAGATAATGGCATTTTTAAATCAGATGTAAAAGGGGGCATCAATCTTTGTTGTGCGTTTGAACATGCTATATATATTCATACGCATGTCTAACTTTTTTTGCAACCAAGGAGATTATATCTGGAACCATGCATGAATTGAGGTAAGTTGCATATTTTTAATATATATACTCGTGTACAATGTATATTCAAATGTACCCCCTCCATTCCAAAATAATCATAGCTTTAGGATTTTCAAGAGTAAAGATTTGTGAAGTTTGAAAAATCCTGAAAGTTCAATTCAAGAGAACCGAAAACGTTAATGCTTCTGCTCCCAAATATTGAACGAAGCGCCAAATAGGCCTCTGGTCACCCGAAACCGTGCGAGACTAATGTTTGGTGGTAGAAAATTACTGTCCTGACTCTGGCCCGTGTAGTCTATCGGCCCGATGTCCAAAGGTCTAAACCAGGATAGGTTTGTAACTTCACCATGATGCCAGTCTCAACCGCCTCCGAGAAGCATTCATACGCCGTGGGCGCCTAAACACCCATGCGCCCGGCCGAAATCTATCCCGCCCACATTTGGGACACATGAGATTACTATCCTACCCCCAACCCGCAATATGTCCGAAATTTTAGATGGGGGCAAAGTTTGTAACTTTCCCCAAATTTCAAACAAGCGCGTCCCAAACCAAAACATTGTTCCCCCATAGTTCCCCGATACCCTCCGTTTCACCATTCATACTCTCTGGGCGCCAAAACACCCTCTCCATCAGCCACGAAACCCCAGCCTCCTCCGTCCTCCACCCCATAGCGCCCAATCCACCGCCGCCCTCCTCCATCACGCCGGAGCCGGTACCCCGACATCGTCATCCAACACAACCGCAACCGCAACGCCCTCAAGGACTTAGCAGCTGAAGCCGAGGTAGAGCTGCCTCCACGACGCCGACGCCGACGTGCGCTGTAACAGAACCACTCCGACCACGCCGTCCTGCGCCTCACTGCTGCCGCTCCACTATCGCAACCGTCCACCGCACCGGAGATATTCCCGCTACACCGTCACTCGCCGCCTCGGATCTGCTTCCCCGCCACCGACAGACGGCCACAACACCACACTCAACAACTTGGCCATGGGTTCATCCAAGGCTACACCGTCCTCCACAACTTCTCGTTTCCAGCGAACCACAAGAAGATCATTGGAAAAACAGAAGGAGGACACAACACTACCAGTAGAAAGAGGTACTCCTCTTCCCTTATTCATGCAAACCTTACGTCTCTGCTCACACCATATTCATCCCACGAAAGAAACTAGTTGAGCGCTTCTTACTGCATCTTCTTCGTGATACTAAATGCACAAGGTTTCCTCCCTTTACTATTTCACCTTTGCTAGAGGTCAGTAGCCCGCCTGGATTTCAATTCAGGGTTAGTCGAACTGCAATTAAAAGAAGCAGCACCCGCTTAGGCGCGTGGGGCACCTAGTCCGCTTGTTCGCCGGGGAAACGGTGCATCGGTGTCTATCATAGGGGTGTGGGGCGCAGGAGCTGCTTGCACCCGATCTGGAGGTCGGCGGGGCTTGAATGGATTGCCAGGGGGCGGTGCCAAGCATGGCGGTGCGGTGAGGTCGAGGGGAGGGCGCGGGCAGGGGACTGGGCCGGTGGTCGCTGCCGTTTCGAGGAAGATCATCAACACTGACTGGCTGGAGGTAGATGAAGGCGATCTGCCCATTCTTTGTACATCGAACGGTGCAGAAAAAATGGACTAACCTATTTGTTTTTAGTCGAATGTTATTTTCATAGAATCATGTAGTAATTCAGTGTGCCATGCATGTTGCAGAGCTATCATATGTCTCCCTTCATTTATTTCTCACCGACCTGCTATCAGGTAACTTTACACTATACTAATTGTGCACACACTTCACCCATACTCACACTATTGTTTTTTTGTGCATGGATATTTCAGACTCTGACGCAGTGTTGATGAATGCTGAAAAGAAAAGATAGAAGTCGCTCCAGTGTAATTCGAAGATAAGCACTAAGTGTTTCAGCGCTCTAAAGGATGCAGTGTCAGCAGTTGGAGACAATAAACGTAGCTCTGCAGTTGATGATCTCAATTGCCACACACAACCATCCCAGGTGCTTGCTTTAACTTCGTGCTGTCAAATGTCGTTGCATGTTGCATATGGTGTCTAGCTTGTATTGCTTCCAATTTTGTTAAATTGCATCTGCTTACTTTACACATTATACCTTTGATAATGACATGCCTTCCTATTTTTGATACATACTCCCTCTGTTCAAAATTACTCGTCCAAGAAATGAATGTATCTAGATGTATTTTAGTTGTAGATACATCCATTTTTGTGACAAGTAATTTCGAACAGAGGGAGTACTACATATGTATATTAACCATGTTCGTACATCAAAGTAATGCTCTTTTGTATCCCTCGTCAATTACTTATGATGAGACAGTCGGCCGGGTGGGTTACTGTGAGACGCCATACTCGTTTAAAGAGTGCAGTGTCATCCTCCCCACATGATTCTCAAGAAACAGCAAGGCTAAATGAAGATAGTCAACGTAGCTCTCTAGTTGATGACCGCAATTCCCCCACACCACCATCACAGGTTCTTGCTCTAACTTCGAAGTGTGATATGTGGTTGCATGTTGCATACGGTGTCTAGCTTGTAATGCTTCTAATTAGGGTAAATTGCATCTACTTAGTTTACACATTATACCTGTGAATATGACATGCCTTCCTATTTTTGGTACACACTACATCTATGTGTTAACCTTGTTCTTACATGAAATAACCTCTCTTCTGTATCCTGCATCAATCACTTACGATGAGTCACCTTTATTCGTTGCATATTGCATATTATTTCTAGCATGTTCCCATGTATTGCTTCTAATTTGGTCAAATACATTTGTTAGGGCACCCTTTTAATTTGGCAGAGTGATATTGGTTTCATCTTTCATATAGTTTCTAGCTTGCATTGATTCTAACAAGTTCAAGCACCTTGTGCTTAGTTTACACTTTATACATCATAAATGTCAATATGTCACGTCGTCCTGTTTTTCATACATATTCCATCCTCCTATCATGCGGCTGCCTTACATGAAAGTAGTGTTCGTCAGTATCATGCATCAATGAGTTCTGAAGAGTACATTTTATTCCTTTTTCTTGTGGGTTTGACTTGACAAGGCAAAATCAATAAAGAGGAAGGAAAAGAGTAAGTAAGGCGATGATGGTGGTCCTCTACAGCAACGTAAACGGAGCATCTGTACCGATTCTCCTTGTACTGATAGTGCATTACAAGGTCCAAGTCTCCGCTCCCCTACACCACCATCCAAGGTGCTTGCTCTAACTTGGCAGTGTGATATCTGGTTGCATGTTGCATATGGTGTCTAGCTTGTATTGCTCCTAATTAGTGTAAACTGCATCTGCTTAGCTTACACATGATATGTGTGAATATGACATGCTTTCCTGTTTTTGGTACATACTATATGTGTCTATCACACCATGTTCTTACATGAAACTACTCTTCTTGTGTATCCTGCATCAGTCACTTATGATGGAACACCTTTAAGTTGGCAGTGTGATATTGGTTTGTGTCTTGAATATGATTTCTAGCATGTATTGCTTCTAGTTTGATGAACGCCACCTATGACGAGACAATTTTAACTTGGGAGAGTGATATTGATTGCACCTTTCATATGGTGTCTAGTTTGAAGTGCTTCTAATTTGTTGAAGTGCCTTCTACTTAGTTACCACATCATAGGTGTGAAGATGTCAAGCCGTCCATTTTTTCATACATATTCCATCCTCGTATCATGACTTTGCCTTTCATCAGAGTAGTGTTCGTCAGTAGCATGCATCAATGATTTCTGAAGAGCAAATTTTATTCCATTTTCTTATTGGTTTGACTTGACAAGGAAAAATCAAGAAAGACGAAGGAAAAGAGTAAGGAAGGTGATGATGGTGGTCCTCTGCAGCAACGTAAATGGAGCATCTGTACCGATTCTCCTTGTACTGATAGTGCATTACAAGGTCCAAGTCTCTGCTCCCCTACTCCACCATCCAAGGTGCTTGCTCTAACTTGGCAGTGTGATATCTGCTTGCATGTTGCATATGGTGTCTAGCTTGTATTGCTCCTAATTAGTGTAAACTGCATCTGCTTAGCTTACACATGATATGTGTGAATATGACATGCTTTCCTGTTTTTGGTACATACTATATGTGTCTATCACACCATGTTCTTACATGAAACTACTCTTCTTGTGTATCCTGCATCAGTCACTTATGATGGAACACCTTTAAGTTGGCAGTGTGATATTGGTTTGCGTCTTGAATATGATTTCTAGCATGTATTGCTTCTAGTTTGATGAACGCCACCTATGACGAGACAGTTTTAACTTGGGAGAGTGATATTGATTGCACCTTTCATATGGTGTCTAGTTTGCAGTGCTTCTAATTTGTTGAAGTGCCTTCTTCTTAGTTACCACATCATAGGTGTGAATACGTCAAGCCATCCATTTTTTTGTAGATATTCCATCCTCGTATCATGACTTTGCCTTTCATCAGAGTAGTGTTCGTCAGTATCATGCATTAATGAGTTCTGAAGAGCGAATTATATTCCTTTTTCTTGTCGGTTTGACCTCAGGATGCAAAATCAATAAAGCTAAAGGAAATTGGCAAGGCATTGGATGATGGTGGTCCTTCCGAGCAACTAAAACAGAGGTTCTCTACAGAATCTACTCCACCATCCTCCCAACAAGATTCGCAAGACAACGCAAGGCTAGACAGTCAATGTAGCTGCGTAGATGATGAGCACATCTCCCCTACTCCACCATCACAGGCGCTTGCTCTAACTTGGCACTATTATATGTGGTTGCATGTTGCATATGATGTCTAGCTTGTATTGCTTCTAACTTTGTTGAATTGCATCTGCTTATTTTACACATAATGCCTATGAATATGACACGTGTTCCTGTTTCTAGAACATACGTGTACATGATGAGCACATCTCCCTACTCCACCATCACAGGTGCTTGCTCTAACTTGGCACTATTATATGTGGTTGCATCTTGCGTATGATGTCTAGCTTGTATTGCTTCTAACTTTTTTGAATTGCATCTGGTTACTTTACACATAATGCATGTGAATATGACGCATGTTCCTGTTTCAAGAACATACGTGTACATGATGAGCACATCTCCCCTACTCCACCATCATAGGTGCTTGCTCTAACTTGGAACTGTTATATGTGGTTGTGTTTTCCGTATGATGTCTAGTTTGTATTGCTTCTGATTATGTTGAATTGCGTCTGCGTAGCTTACAACTTATACCTGCAACGATCACTTACCCATAAGACACATTTAACTTGGGATTGTGATGTAGGTTGCATCTTGCATTGTCTTTTAGCTTGTACTGCTTCTAATTTCTTGAAATGGCACTTACGACGAGACACTTTTTACCTGATAGAGTGATATTGGTTGCATGTTCATATGGTGCCTAGCTTTCATTTCTTCAAATTTTGTTGAAATGCCTTCCGCTTACTGTTTTTTCATACATATTCCATCCTCCTATCGTACGTGTGAATATGAAACGATGTCTTTTTTTGTATATATTCCATCCTCCTATCCTGCGCTTGCCTTACATCAAAGTAGTGTTCGTCTATATCATGCATCAACCAGTTATGCAGAGCTAATTTTATTCATCTTCTTGTGGTTTTGACTTCATAAGGCAATATCAGAAAATAGGAAGGAAAAGAGTAAGTTAGGGGATGTTGGTGGTCCTCCGCATCGACGCAAACAGAGACTCTCTAGATTTGCCACTGCTACTGCTAATGAAGTTGAAGTCCCAAGTCTACATGATGAGTTCATCTCCCGTACTCCACCATCGTAGGTGCTTGCTCTAAGTTGACAGTGTGATAATTGGTTTCATGTTGCATATGTTGTCTAGCCTGTATTTCTTCTATTTTGATTAAATTGCACCTGCTGAGTTCATACATTATACATGTGCATATGACATGGCGTTCTGTGTCTAGAATACACTGCATCTATCTATCATACCATGTTTTTACATCAAAGTACTGCTGTTATGTATCCCGCATCAGTCACTCATGATTGGACACTTTTAACATGGCAGTTTGATAGTGGTTGCATCTTGCATTGATTTCTACGTTGTACTGCTTCTAATTTTTTGAATTGCCACTTATGACAAGACACTTTTAACTTGGCAGAGTAATATTGGTTGCATCTTTCATATGGTGTCTAGCTTGCATTACTTCTATTTTCTTGAAAATCCTTCTTCTAAGTTTACACATCGTAGCTGTGAATATGTCATGTCGTCCTGTTTTTCTTACATATTCCATCCTCATACGGTTGTCTTACATCAAAGTATTGCTTGTGTGTATCATGCATCAATGAGTTCTGAAGAGCGACTTTATTCTTTTGTGTTGTGGGTACGACTTGACATGGCAAAGTCAAAAAAGAGCAAGGAAAATAATATAGTAGGGAGTGGTGTTACTCGTCGAGTGAAATAGAGAAGGATCTGCCGTCCAGATTCTGCTGGTACTTATAGTGCAGTAGAAGGTCCAAGTCCACCGGCTAAATCTACAAACACAGTATCACCTGCTCCACCAGCTGCAGCATCCGCTTCAACTGTACCAGCATCTCAACGAGTTACTCGTTCGTTTGCTCCGGAACTGGGTAGTTCCCAAGCTTCCTTCACACCTAACACTACTTCAGAAGCACTGCTGACACAACAGGATTTGGCAAGATCATATGAACCTCATGAGCATCAATACCAAGACGGTACCTGACCGAGTCAAGTTGTAGTTGCATGCTCCTTTATATGTACTCCCACAGTTTGATGTACTCTAACACTTTCCATATTCGTTGTTGAACTAGCACCACGACGCAAGCGGAAACAGACATCAGGGATAATGCTTGACAGATTAACAAAATCTAAAGGAGGAAGAATGGAGATCCATTTTGAGGCAGGTTTAAAAAGGCCACGTGATGCTACAGAGTCAGACAAGTTAGTATCAGAGGCATCCGTTGCCGTTAGGTGTCATGCACGTATCCTCCCAACGTGGATCCAGTACAGGAATGAGAAAGACAATACCCAGGTTAACACCTTCCTTGACCATTTATCCATAAGTAATGTTATTCATCGCAATTAGTAATATTGTCTTGCTCTGTCCCATACTTTCTAGCTTCCTCCTAATAAGACTCACATTCTTTTTTCAACAGATGAGGTTCAAGCTGGATCTGAAAGATGATGCAACTAAACAAGCATGCACTCATGTTTATCAGTCTGCTCTGCGACAGTATCGGTACCACCTTAGAAAATCTCACTTTGAAGGCAAGGCTAACAATGAAATCGCCCAAACATCTCCAGTGGAATATATTACAGATGAAGACTAGACAACCCTCATTAAACACTGGTTTGATCCAAAGTATCAGGTAGGCTATATGTATTTGACCAGACCACATACTGAACTTGTATTTATGTATGTCCCTTACAAGTGTATCTTCTTCTAGGCTAACTGTTTGAAGAACAAGACCAGCCGTTCTAAAGTGAAATTCCAACAGACAACAGGATCTCGTAGCTATATTGCACACAGCGAGGCTCTTGTAAATAGCTGCTACTTCCTTATTTTTTCTGTGTCATATTATCGTATCTATGTTGACTTGTTCCAAATACAGAGGAAAGCCTGTGCGTACCAAAAAGAACCTGAACCAAATGCAGTGCAAATCTTCAAGGATTGCCACACCAGCAAGATGAAGGGCATGAGCACACCAGTTCAAGCCGTTGTTGTAAGTCCTTACTCCTCCTGCCTTTAAACTGATTGGTACTATGATGTGTTCATTTAACTACTTGGTTTGCAGCCAATGTCAGTTACTCTGTTCACTTTTATACACTATTGTCTTAACGTATCATTTCACCTTACATGGTCTAAAAGAGATGAAGGATATTATTTTGGTCTTGATCTATATTCTAGTTGTTATGTTCATGTGTGCACACAATGATAAAATAACCTGTTTGTTTTATATCTGTTTGCCCATGATATGAATGATGTCATACTATGTTCATCCTACTTTAAACCATGTCTCTTTATCCTTAGATGTCAATGAATGTGAGGAAATAGACAATACAGTAGGCATGCTACATGGACATATGTTCCGAAAGTGATTTTATTATGTAGTTGGCACTACAATACATGCTAATGTATTACAGTAGTTCACCAAAATAAGTTATGTATAAACGTGTAACATACTTTGTTTGTTTTTGCATCATTAGTAACTTATCTGGTACACTAATCTACAAGTTCAAACTTTCATGAAGCTATGGAAAAACTGATTGAACAGCCACAACCACCTGAAGGTGACGAGGCTACCACAGGCACAATGTCACCTCTTGCTGCAGTGCGTCAGTATCTCTCCACTAACAGTGCAAAAAGCACCTTCCTGCGTAATTCTTGGTTGGTTGTCAAGGTAACCTCGTCCAAATCGCCTACTGAACAAATTCAGACGGGCCGTAAATGCGCCGACCTAATACACGGGCCTTTAACAGGCCGGAAGTTCGGTCGGGCTAGATTATCGTCATTTTTATATGGGCCATTAATGGGCCCGATGTGACGTTGGGCCACATATGGCCCATGGATTTCGTTCGACGTTAATAGGCCGAAAATCACAACAGGCCGAAAGTGGCCCAAATCTATAGTGGGCCTCTAACAGGCCGAATGTCAGACATGGCCGAATAGGACCCATATCCTTCATGGTCGTTTATGGGCCGAAAGTTTCAATGGCCTATAAGTAGGCCCAAATGAAGCAGGACCTTTAACAGGGCGGAAATACACCGGGCCATAATTCAGCACATACACTTAGCGGACTGTTAACGGGCTAGAAGTGACCATGGGTCGTGAGGATGACAAGCTTAGGACAGGTCGTTGACGGGCCGATTTCACACTAGCCGTACAGGCCTTAACTGAGAATGTCGGGCCTTTAGCTGGGCCGGCCCATTATGGTCTGCAAAATCTCGTGGGCCTTTAGCTGGGCCGGCCCATTATGGCCCTTAAAATCTCGCGGGCCTTTAGCTGGGCCGGCCCATTATGATACACAAAATCTCATGGGCCTTTGCTGGGCTGCCCATTATGGACCGCAAAATCTTGTGGGCCTTTAGTTGGGCCGGCCCGTTTAAACTTTATGGGCCACTTCTGGGCCGGTCCACGTGTCAACATATCATAGGCGCATCTTGCCCATTGGATGAGTGACACATGTGCCAACGCGGAGCTGACACGTGTTTCCGTCAGCCAACCAGAATTTTACACATGGAAAATCCCCATTGGTCCGGGCTGTTAACGGGTTATCGGATCCAAAACCGGACCCGATTGCTTAACGGCGTTCTGTTACGGTGGATGACACGTGTTGGTCACCCTTGACGAAAGCACTTCTGTGACGCACGATTTATCGTCATGGAAGTGGACACTTCCGTGATGATAATTTTGGTAATGTCATGGAACACTTCTACGATAGCATAGGTATGACTATCTTCATTCTGTCATAAATTTGTCATGGATGTATATGCATGACAGGAAACGTGACCTACTATGACAAACACGGATCATCACAGAAGTGTATTTTTTTGTACTGTTAGTACACCGTCTCCCCCGCCCACGAGCGTTGTGGCTCGCGGGATGAGGTGAAGCTTGCTTACTAGTAGTACCATTGTACGCCTTACGCTGCTCCCTCGCCCACGCGCGCGGTGGCTCGTAGGACGAGGAGAAAATTTTACTACTCCATTTACTCCTCGTCCCTACTACCTTGGTTAGAGAAACTATCATATTGTTTGGAATATATATGTCCTTTAGTACTCCCGCCATTTACTTATACAAGGCCACTATAAAAAAATACATTTTGCATCTATACAAGGCCACAAATAGTAATCGAGACAAAAGTTACTACTCCCTCCTTTCCAGTTTATGGCTCAATTTCAAAATCTCTCCAACCAAGGTAGACGGTGAGTGGTCGAATTAATTTCGTACTCCTAGTTTGCACAAGTAATTAGTACGCTCATTTTTCTCAAGAAGTTATGTTTACCGATGCATTAATTAGAACGAATGCATGAATGACCACTAAATTTCCATGAATTTCTACATGCATTGGCGAGTTTTCTCTTGACACTGCTTGCATCGGGTGATCTAACGCACCTCGAAATCCAACATGTGATGGTACTACTACTAGTAGTAGAATTGAGACTTATAAAACGGAAAAACGAATGTTTTTTAGACGAGCCCTATAAACCCTAGTGGGTACATACTCCGTAAAATCATATTTCCCCAAAACTAAGTCGCTCAACCTTTATTTTCTTGTTTTCCTTCCTGCCTCCTTGCCTCGAACAGACTATGCCAAACTCCCCTACCTGCCGCGCGGGAAAAGACCCGCCCTCGCCTTTTTTTAGTCCGGGTTTGTATCGATGGATCGCGCAAAGCAGCAAAAACCCAAGCCGTGTCTTGTACTCCTCCGTCGACGCTCACTTTCATGAATTTTGTACTTCCTGTCGCCAACATGTGGGACATATAGCAACCGGGTCGACGTGTCAAGCACCAAATAATAGTGCAAAACAGCAGGGGGGACGCACCCCAGTCGTACCGCCCCAATAGTAGTAGTAATGAGCAATGAGACGTCAAATCACAATGCCGCACCTTCCCAAACGGACGAAGCAACCATTATTTTACACTTCAGTTCGCCATCATCTCAAACCACATAGTATTGCTTCTGCCTTAAGAGGGACATGCGCATTGCCTTGGTACATCATGACACGTGGGACCGCATGATAGGCCATGCTCCCCTGCCGATCGCTCGGTAAAATCACCTCATTTTTACTACTATACTTCCTCCGTATCGGTTTACATGGCATGCACGTTGTTCTAGGTTGAGAATTTAACTGGCTATATATGTGATGAACAGTATATGTTTAGAAACTACATCCACTTAATAATCCAATGATATACTTTTTGTGACATAGTAACTCATATTTAGTTAGTCAAACGGATGACCTAGAACTACGTGCACGCCCTATAAACCGAGACGCCTAAAAAACGAGACGCAGAGGGTAGTTCAGTATGTATCTTTATAGATCAATTGTCGAGATTCACCAAGGATCAAAACCAAGTGGTAGGCTGCAACTGTCGTGTTGGCGTAGCAACTCAAGCAGGGTCAGTCCGCACATGAAATGGCGACACACTTAACAGGACCCCTTTGGCCGACATGTGGTCAACCACCGTCTTATTCCACGTGCGATGCACCAAATTACAGTTCGGAGTAGTGGTTGGAATTGGAGGCACCCCGATCATAGCGCCACAGTAGTAGAAAATGGGAGTACTACTACGGCGTGCGGGGCTACGTCGTAGTAAATGGGAGAAGGATTGAGTTCGAGTCGACGCCTTAAATATGTGTGGGCCTCTTGGTTTTAGGGGAACGAGGCAGCATTTTGGGTTCGGGGACCAATGGAGATATAGTATGTAGGTTCAACCGAAAGGCAATGATGCATGGGCCCTGCATTTTGATATACCCGGGGTCACGTGAAATTTGCTACTCTACTCAAAACTAGTAAGGTACACATGCATTGAACGCATGAGATTTCGAAACCAAATTATGAATAATAAACACTATAGCATGTAAAGCTTTGAGTCATATATGCATGATGTAGATGTTCGTTCAGTTCTTATAGTTCATCTCATTCAAAATCAATTACTTTTATAAAAATGTTAAGATTCATGGGGTTGTGCATTGTAAAGCATAAAGTAAAAAACAAATAATGGCAATTCATTTAGAAAAAATAATTCAATTATGATACGGAAGATTCTAGAACAAAGGAGAAGTGCTTGTGTTTTGAGGTTTGTGCATTATGCTTAAGTTCGCCCATGGAGTCTTCTAAATTGTACGTGTGGTAGATCTGATGGAATGTTGATGATATCCAACGGCCAATAGTGCTCGGATTTTCCATCTCTGCACTGTCGAATTAGCTTCATCCAGCGACCATCTTTCAAAGTTATTCGCACACTATATAGTTCTTGTGCCATAGTTGCATGTCTTGGAAAAAAGCTACTAGTGGGTTGTGCTAGCTATTTAGGAATAGAAGATGTATACATAGAAGCTGTAGGGAAAGAGATGACATGGAGTATCTCAATTCCTATGAGTAGGGATTGGAAAAGAGATGCCATTTGGTTCACATCATAGGAACTTTTCTATTGAATCTAGAGATGACATGTATCTCAATTCCTATGAGGAGGCATTAGAAAAGAGATGTAATTTGGTTCATATCAGAGGAACTTTTCTATTGAATATACGCTAATGTTTATTTTCCTTTGAAATTATGGGACTATAGGAATCCATTCATATGAACCAAGTGGCTCTAAAGCTATAGAAATGATATCATGTTTATTTCCTATGAACTGTGGAGTATATGAATCTATTCCTATGAACCAATTGGCTCTAAAGGAAAAAAATCCTATAAAAATCATATCAAATAGAGTTCCTATGATATTCCTCCACACCAAAGGATGGTTGAAATTGCTGCAGGTGATACGATGGTATTTCTTTGTAGACTCCTCCCCCATCTTTATAGTTACCTCTCGAACATGAATGAAATGATATATAAAGGGTATTCTACATGTGCAATTTGGTACACAAAAACTCGGTAAAAAGTTTGCGAGGTTCGAATTTTCAATAAAGCTATATGCACTGCATTTTGGAACGGAGGGAGCATACGGTAGTTGCTACCACTCATGTGGAAGATTTGTGTGTAGGAGCAGTGGCTGTTCTGTTAAATGACATGGCAAAACTGACACTGCCGGATGCCGATCTAACGGTTCTTACGGCGTTCATCAGGAAAAGGCTTGTGGCGAACGTTTGTCGGATAATGATTTACGGTCACATGCATTGCATTGATACGTGCTCCCCTCTCTCTCACGCACACGCACCCTCACGAGTCACGACTCTCCCGAGTCCTCTCGCACCCACCGTCACACACATATGTGCTCTTCACACCCTACCCTCAGAACTTCTAAAAAACAAAAGACGTCGCACACATTTTATTTTAGCTCACATGTCACACACTTATACTATTACTCCTGTCGCGAACGTTCTTTGGGCATAGTATATTGTACTCTCACGAAGAGAAGCGGTGCACGCACGCATTAGTTCTCTCACACCCACTCGCGGGTACACGTAGGAGCGCATTTTTTGAAGCTGGTACAACAAAATCACTCCACTATATATATAAGCAGGAGCCTTAGCGCTTGCTTTACTAGGGTTCCTCTCGTTCACTCTCTCATGCTCTCCAGATCTAAGCAAGACATAGGTGGCCACACACTCTCTCAGCTCACGGCTGGTCACAAATCCGGCCGGACAACCTCAACCGGGGAAGGGTGTAGGCGCATCGTTCACGTTGTCATCGGCGGTGAGGAAGGAGACCAACGGCTGTCCGCGCGTCCCGATTAGCGGCCGTGCCATTCTCCCCGAGAGAGCACCAGCTCGGGAGGGCCTCAGACCCCTTCTTCCTCCCTGCGGTATTGTGGCCAAGATGCGGCCTCCCGACGTTGTCTTTTGCACATGCCGACGACCCTTAGGTATATATTCCTTTGAAACCTGCCATGCTCTACTACCCGAGCTCCCCACTTAGCTTCGTGTGGATCTTCTTCTACTTCCGTCCGTTGTTCCAAAGCCACCTAGACTTTTACCATTATTAGAGGTAAAGCTAGTTCATAGAGTCGACTCTAAGAGTTGGTTCAAACATGGAAGAAAGTGGGAAAGTTGTAGCATGAATCTAGGACTTGGTTCTAAGAGGAAACGGGGGAAAGTAGTAGATACTGGCTACCCAACCGGTCTCTTGGTTGAAAAGACGAAGAAAGCATGGTGGATGGCGAAGGGTGGGGGGAAGTGGACCTATCTCTTGGTTGAAAAAGGAAAGAAAGTGACGGGTGTTGGGGGACAAGGCAAATGAGAATGAGCGGGTCTAGATTTCCTGTGCTCACGTAGGAAAATGTCGCCCAGGAGATAAAAAATGGGACAAATGCAGACAAGCTGCCTGAGTGTTTGCCGCTCTCGGCAACCACATCTGCCTCACCACTTTATGCCCCTGCTGTCCCTACGCCCATATCGCTACCGTTAATGTAGAATCACATGAAGCATTAAGTAATGCCACCTAATGTCACTATAAGTAATGGTCTAGTGCCGTCAATAAATTGAAGCAATGCCACCACCATTTTATGAAGTGCTTCCATCTTGCTTTATTTCCCATGAATTGTGTTTTTGCAGTTACACTTAAATCTCACACCGCTAACATTGCTTCATCCTAGTGGAACTGCACAAATTTGATTGCACATTTACTGACCATGTGCTACTCTCATGACAGTAATACTAATGCTATTGTTCTACATGTTAATCTAGTGGCAGTGTTGATGTGATGTGATGCTACTTACTTAAGGACACTTTCATACTGTCAATCTAGTGCCAATTATAACACAATAGATGATGTTGTTAATCATACGCCACTGCAAATATCTGTCACTGGTTAAATAACCGTAATTTGTATTTGCGCAAACAGGGATGTCTGTCTCCATATCGTTTCGGGATGTCTGTCTCCGTATCGTTTCTATCCACGCAATCAAAAGCACACACCTCAGTTTTAGTAGAACTGCGCAAAATGAGATGGCTATCCCTCGTTGCCGTCATATAACCACCTGTCTTCCAGGTATTCCTACATTGGTAGTTACTAGGTAGAATGACCAACGCAATATAAAGAAGTTGATTCGTACGTTTTACTTCCTGATTGAAGTGTAGGGACAAGTGAAAACAACTGCATCCTAGTCCGGAATGCACTTTCTACCAGTTCATCCATGGACCGAGGACTAGCTGGCACGACTGCACGGCGGTCTTTTGGACAGGTGCGCGGACAAGAGGCATTGTGGTCTGCTTATTCTGCAAATAACGGTGCTTAAATTTAGTGGAATGCACAAGAATTTCACCTGGTCAGTACAGTACATGGTTCAGTTCAGCATTCCAGCTGAGAACACAATTATAATTGGTTATTCTGGAATGAGGGAACCTAACCCTGGATGGTGGCAACAAGAAAAAACCAGAGTGAACTCCAGGAAATTTAAGCCTGCCGGGAGGCCCTTAGCTCACAGAAGCCTTGCTTGTTTTTTCCTGATTTGTAAACCTTCTCACAACTTTGTCTTTTGCTGTGAACTAGTATATGTTTGTTATGTTCTATGAATCATTGAGATGTATAAACTTGCTTAACTTATGCTTTTCAAGTTTTTTATGAAGGCGAGTTTAATGTGAGTGTTCCACATGAACGCTGGACTAGCGTGTGAACGTTTGGAATTTACATTGTGGCCTCAGTTAACTGCATGAACCACTGTAACAAGATACATAGTTGCTTATATGTCAGACAGCAGATTGTTGATTGTTAGCTAGTTGATAGCCTAGTGTTGAAGCGAGCTGAGCCAATGTGCCGTGTTTTGCACAACTGCTTACAAGTGGGGTAGCATGAACAGTGTTTACAAGTACTTATGTATACGTCAGCGCACAGTTCTTGAACGAGTACACTATTTCATCAAAACACACACTGCTTGTATGACAAACCGTGACAACTTATGTCTTACCATGCCATATTCATGAAAAAACTAGTGAGGACGCATCTGTTTCGGCAACAATTACGATGGTTCTCACATGATTCACGGGCACACAAAAGTAGCAGCAGTTCCCATAGATGGATTCAAATAGAGTAATAGCCCAGAGGGCTCGATAACAGGCAAGGTTTGGATAATTAGACACAATCCAAACTACTATTAAACACTAGCTGGGGCAGCTGCTTAAATTTAGTGGAATGCACAAGAATTTCACCTGGTCAGTACAGTACATGGTTCAGTTCAGCATTCCAGCTGAGAACACAATTATAATTGGTTATTCTGGAATGAGGGAACCTAACCCTGGATGGTGGCAACAAGAAAAAACCAGAGTGAACTCCAGGAAATATAAGCCTGCCGGGAGGCCCTTAGCTCACAGAAGCCTTGCTTGTTTTTTCCTGATTTGTAAACCTTCCCACAACTTTGTCTTTTGCTGTGAACTAGTATATGTTTGTTATGTTCTATGAATCATTGAGATGTATAAACTTGCTTAACTTATGCTTTTCAAGTTTTTTATGAAGCCGAGTTTAATGTGAGTGTTCCACATGAACGCTGGACTAGCGTGTGAACGTTTGGAATTTACATTGTGGCCTCAGTTAACTGCATGAACCACTGTAACAAGATACATAGTTGCTTATATGTCAGACAGCAGATTGTTGATTGTTAGCTAGTTGATAGCCTAGTGTTGAAGCGAGCTGAGCCAATGTGCCGTGTTTTGCACAACTGCTTACAAGTGGGGTAGCATGAACAGTGTTTACAAGTACTTATGTATACGTCAGCGCACATTTCTCGAACGAGTACTCTATTTCATCAAAACACACACTGCTTGTATGACAAACCGTGACAACTTATGTCTTACCATGCCATATTAATGAAAAAACTAGTGAGGACGCATCTGTTTCGGCAACAATTACGATGGTTCTCACATGATTCATGGGCACACAAAAGTAGCAGCAATTCCCATAGATGGATTCAAACAGAGTACTAGCCCCAGAGGGCTCGATAACAGGCAAGGTTTGGATAATTAGACACAATCCAAACTACTATTAAACACTAGCTGGGGCAACTATTTCATGCCTCGATCTAATTTGGGCTGGACACAAGACGGACCTTGCCATGAACATCATCGAGGACGTCTGGCAGCAGCTCAATCCTGTGAACCTTCATGAAGACAACCTTGTGGCCTTGGCACTTATAAACTTGTTTGTGGAGGCATGCCACGTCATCTTCCTGTGTAAGCTTGACAAGAACAGTATGCCTCACAAACGAAGGAGTAGCTCTGAACTTCTTGTGATTTAGTACACCCTAGACAACACGCCTGACAACAGTGAGGCTGGAATACAACTCTTCATTGGTATAAGCGCAAATGGCTTCCAGGATCCAACAGCCTAAAACTCTGTTTTCCCAGTGCGTATATTCAGGTCATCCTCCTCATAGCGAGTGACATGTACAACCACACAATCCTTGTCTGCATCAGGGCTCTAATTGAAACGGAAACAAATTCTGAATTACTTTCCAGTATAAGAAACACAAGTTATTTAAACCACTATGTATAGCATGGCATCGAATCTAATAAAATTTTGCATTATTCATCACCACATACTTAGATGAAAAACCACAATCGAGATCGGCAAAGAAGAAAATCACCTTGGGCAGCTCGGCGGGGGGGGGGGGACACATCCTCGAAGGGGGAAAACTGCTCCGGGAGTGCCTTGGGGGTTGTAGCCTCAAACGGGGCGTTGACCATCTCAGTAGTGGCCGTGAGCATATCTGGGGTCGGCTTGGTGGCTGCCTCCATCTTCTTGGAGCTCTCTGTCTCATGGGGATCTGCCTCCCGCGTCTGCTCCAATATCGGCAGATCTTTGCCTGATTCTCCTTGGTCCATCATGAAACTGATGAATACTAGGAGACAACTGAAAGGAAAAGACAATCGCAATGACAATGAAACAAAAAAGCGAGTGAGGATCGGTTACTGCTTTGTAGAAGTTCTTTTTTTTCTTTGAATGAAAATATACCAACATCACGGATCCGCTTGCCTTCCCTTCATTGGGAGAGAAGAACAGTGGCAGATGCGAGTGTTGCCTTTCTTGAAGATGGTGAGGGAGAAGGGGATTCAGCGAAGAGTGAAATGATGGTTGCTTTGTCCGTCAAACTTAGACTGCGGGGAGGTGGGGTTTTGTGATACGACGGCTCGTTACTGCCGCGCTATGACCGGGGTGACTCTCTGCCTGCATACTGCCTTCTAATTTCGTTGATGGCTTTTGGGCCCGCGCGTTGCATGGCCCGCATGTCAGTGAGCAAAAGTATAACGGCATTCAGTAGAGGGAGACGTTTCGATGACCTAGGAGGAGCCAGAAGCGGTATTGTATCCGTTGTACTAGTAGTAATTGTTTTTCTAGGTAGCTGTAGAGTGTCTCCACTTTACTAGTAGTAATTGTTTCTCTGGGCCCAAGACAAAACAGCCCATCCACCCTAGTAAATAGTAAAATCAATTCAAAAGTCCATATATTTACTGAATGAGAGGCGCTACCCACACCCAGCACACCGCCCCCCAAAAAAACCTGGGTGTTCTTCTTCCTCCTCACTCCCACCCACCACACATCAGCTCACTCTACTCGTACCCCAAAATTCCTCACCTCACTCCTACAGAAAACCCCAGCTCCCCTTCTTCCTCACTACTATAGAAAAACCCCAGCTCCCCTTCTTCTTCACTCGCACTACAACTAGGCTCGTCATTCGTTACTCTGCTCAAATCCGTGAACGCGACGCCCTCGAGGAAAATGGAGTCGGCTGACCCCAGTGCCAAGAAGATGAGGCTCCCGCCAGCGGCGACGCCTGTTGTAGATCCCGCACCCGGCAGCACGGGGAGAAGCGGCGCCCCCGCCCTGACCGGATCCCAGGAACCCGTAGATTCTTGGGTGGACCGCATCGGCGATCTCCCGGACGCCGTCCTTGGGGAGATCATCTCGCTTATCCCCACCAAGGATTACTACCGCACCCAAGTCCTCTCAATTCGGTGGCGCCCTCTATGGCGCGCCGTGCCCCTTAATCTCGACTATCGTCAGCTATCTCTCTTCAATGGTTTTAAAATCCCCAGAGCCATCATCTCCTCCCACCAGGGCTCCGTTCAAAGCCTCTGCATCCCGTCATGCTACCTAAGCAAGCATACCATGCCCTACACAGTGGACGTCTGGCTGAAATCCCCTGAATTCATAGAACTACAGCTGCTTGAATTCTACTATTCCCCTGGAAATCACCTACCAGATACCGAACGACATCTACCTGTGCCCTCAGCACTGATGTCCATCTCGTGGTTTTCCTCCTCTCTCCACACCGCCACCTTTGTGTTATGCGACCTACCAGACAATCTGGTACTAAACCTTCGACTCCCATTTCTTAAGAAACTTTCACTTGTGCGGGTTCGTTTATCGGAGGCCTCATTGCATAGCATAATCCACTCCAGTTGCCCTGCCCTGGAGTGCTTGGTGCTTGTTTTCAAAGTTAGAATCGGTTGTCTCCAAATAAAGTCGCCTAACCTTGTAAGAATTGGAATTTCTTTTGACGGAAGGCAGCTCATCATCCAAGATGCCCCTTCACTTCAAAGGTTGATCCTTGATTCTAGTTATTCACCGTTGCAAATAACCGTCCTCTCTGCGCCTAAACTAGAGACCTTGGGTGTAATACATGATCTCTGTGCTCATTTCAATATGGTGTTTGGATCCACAGTTCTTTAGGTACTTTACATTATCATCTACACTTGTAACCAAAAGCTGCATTTTAAATTTCTGCGCATAAGTTATATGTCATCTTGGAGTACACATTTTGTACTAATATTATGTTCTATGCTCAATGAAGAGTTTCTCCATGGATGGCCTATCAATGGTGCTGGATTCTGTCAAGATCTTATATATCCAAATGAATAGTTTTGATCTGAACAAGATTATTGGCTTGCTGCAATGCTTTCCATGTCTGGAGAAGTTGTATATAAAGGTGATAATTTCACGCACATTGGAAGCCCGCATATAGTGTACTATAATTAACCGTTCAGTTGTTGCTCTTTGGACACTCTTTTTTTAGACCTTAACTGTTTTCAATCTTCATGTCTATTTAGGCAACAGGACGGGGTAAGAAAGTTATAACCAATCGGTGGATTCATAAGCATCGGGATTTTCTCACTTCTCATGAGATTCGATTGAAGACAATAACGCTAGAACGATATGTAGCCAACCGTGCAAACACTAGATTTGTCACATTCTTCCTGCTGAATGCAAGGTTACTATTGTCCATCAGGCTTAAGTTTATTAGCAACATGGTTTTGACGGATGGGTGTGTGGAAGAGAAAAAAAGGAGTTTCAGGTGGGCAACAGAGCTTCTGAACGTGCCGGGCTTCTATTTACAACATATTGTGGTCATAATCTAGTAAATTTTACGACCCGGGATGTTCATTCTATGGACCTGACTGATCCATTTGACTGTGACTGCCAAAAACAGTGCTGGAGTTAGATGTTCATAGGAAAGGCTGCATGACCGTGACAGATTTAGATTCTGACATTTGGGACCCATGAGGAAATAGCCTATCCAAGGTGGTGTCGACTTACTAGCCAGTCAACAAACGATTCTGCCTACCAGCCGTTGGATTGACATCCAACATCTGTCATGTATCTTCTATCTCTTTTCTTCTTCTTCCTCTAGCCACCCAAACCAAACCACCCCATCGGCTCCGCCTGCTCCCGCCTGCCATGGCTGGCTGTGCCTCGACTGCCCTACCGTACGTACGCTCCAACGTTGGCCAGTCGCTCCCTCTATTCCCCCACATGTCATGTTATTCTCAGGCGACATCATCCCCAACACGCACCTACACCCGAACCAATCAACCCTTGTACTCCCCTCCACCTGCTACTGGACCGGCGCATCTTCCACGGCTCCTGTTCGTTCCATCCGAGGCCTCGCCGTCGTCCACCGCCTTGCGGCCTTTGTTCGCTCGCCGTGCGCGATGCGCCGCCCTCTTGCGTTGTCAACGTCGTCAACAACCGAGAGGAACAAGGAGATGAGTATATGTGGAGAGGATGACAGTAGGGACCCACCAGCGTCATGGCAGTACGCAAGCAAGTGCCTCTATATTATAAGCCCAAAAATATGGTTCCTCTTAATGGTTGGACATCTAGGGCTCACGCCATTGTCAACGTAGTCAATAAACGAGAGAATTACACTATGAACGGCTGACACCAGGGACCCAGCAGGTCGCGCAGTTTTTTTTGTTGAGGAACAAGCAGTTGTTATTTATACTAGTTTTAGCGACAGATCAGGGTAACAACGGGGCTATGCAGGGGCTGTGGCCCGTATACCCAGGGTTTTATTTATGTTTACCACATGATGAGCCCAGTTGTGTTTTTTTCTTGCCGAAAATGGCTAGCCCAGTTCTATTTTTTTAAGAAATACCCAAACGAGGCCAACTTGCTTTATCAGCCCTACTCGGCTGCAAATCCTTCAAGACGAGGAGAGTTTCATTCGATTTGCCAAAAAATGGGCTGTACATTTTAAAACACATCAAACCGGGAATTAGTTTCAAATTTTTTCATTACAGGATTTTAAATTCCATTAATTTTTATGCATGGACAATTATTTGGATTTTATATTTATATAAATTATTTTCCAAAATAGTTTGAATGTGAATCGATATTTTGGGATTAAAAACAGTTGACCGCGTCAAAATATGCAAAATTTCGTATACTTTTTAACCGTGGCCACAATATGGAGTGTAATGCTAACAAAAAGAAGATGGGCTCCAAAAAAATTATTAAGAATTAGCAAATGGGATGTATATTATTACAAATAATGCATACGAGAGCAGTGAATGTTGGATGTCCATCCAACGGCTGTCGTGCTTCTTCAATCTCTGCTCTTCTTGCTCCAGCTGCTCAAACAAGCACCGGTGGGACTGCCTGCTCCCTCCTCCGGTGGCCGGCTATGCTTCCGTGCAGGCCTCACCGCCCCACCATTTCGGGATTACAAACAGTTCAGACTGCACCGAAATATGCAAAATTTCATATAATTTTTTAACCATGGTCACAATATGGGCTGTAATGCTAAGAAAAAGAATATGGCCTCCAAAAAAACCTTAAGAATCAGCAAATGGGCTGTAAATTATTAGAAATAATTGCAGATGAGCTGTATGTTGTTTTCCATAGATTTGAGGCTTTCCTAAAAAAGTTTGACGCACAAGCAGTGACTGTTGGATGTCCATCCAACGGGCGTCGTGCTTCTTCAATCTCTGCTCGTCCTGCTCTAGCCGCTCAAACAAGCGCCGGTGGGACTGCCTGCTCCCTCCTCCCCGCGGCCGGCTGTGCTGCCGCGCAGGCCTCACCGCCCCACCATACTCCCATCGCTGGCCTAGCCATCCCTCTACTCAGCCACACATGCTGTTATTCTCCGGCGACGGCAGACAAACCAGTAAACCCACGTACAGTCGTACTCCCCTCCGCGTGGGAAACTACTATCGAGTCTTCCCTAGCTCCATGTCGTTCCCTTCCTAGGCCTCATCGTCGTCCACCACCTTGGTGCTCTCGGCTCGGCCTGGTCAACGTGGTCAACGACCGACATGCATCTGAAGTGGACTGTACATCGAGAGGCTGATAGCTGGGTCCACGGCCACACGCAAGGAAATGCCTCCTTATTACGCGCAAAATTATGATTCCTCCACCTGACATCTAGGACCCACCGAAAGGGCCTCTGTATTTCATGAAAAAAATGTTACCGCCGCTGACATCTCGGACCCACCAGCTATATCTTCGCACGCAAGGAAGTGCCTCGTTATTTGTGACGCCCCGAGACCGATGCTCGAGAAGACTTCCATGTGTTCTGGGTTTCGCCGTGTGTTTCATTTGTGCCCGCCCTTTTATTTGTGCATTGCATCATGTCATCATGTCATCATGTCATTTCTTTTCTTAACTCAACTAAATAAATTGCATGGATCTTCGGTCCATTTAAATCGAGGGATATTCACTATGGTGATAACTCTTTAAAACATATCCACCCGATAATAGGGAGCTATATTAAATATTTCTTTAATTTGCAATTCACCATAACACGCTTGAAAAATCCCAATGCTTTAGTCATCACGTCTCTTGGCCTTTAACTTTGCCCATAAATTCTTTCGTCATTTTCCGGAGCTCCACCAAAAATCTGAACATTTTTTGGACCTTCCTAACCCTCACTTCCTATTCGAACCATTTGAATTTAAATCAAATGAGTTTGAATTTAAACTTTCAAAAATGCCCACTCCATTTTTCTTGGAACATGCGCATTTATGCAAGTCCGGGAAATTTATTCCCGTGCTCAAATTCTTCCTCTAACATTCTCTTTTCTCTTTTCCTTTCTCTTATTGTTCTCTGTTTTTGTAAAGAGAAGAATTAAGAGGCAAGAGAGAAGCCTAGCCAGCCTGGCCATTTGGGCATGCAGCAGCCCCGTCCCACCAGTGGCCCAAGGCCCAGCCGGCCTCTGTCTAACTAACCCTAACCTAGCGAGCCCCGATCCTCTCTCCCCCCTTCGTTTCCCTCCTAGCGCCGCCAGGAGAGCCCCACGCTCGATCTCCCCATTCTTTCCCCTCCCGCAGCGCCACACGCACACACGCACAGGGCTGCGCCCGATCCCCATCTCTCCCTCCTCACGCTCTCTTCCTCGCGCCGCCCGACACCGAACGCCTCCTCCTTGCTTCCTCGCATGTCCTGTGCAGGAACTCCGCCGGCCGCTCCTTCCCGGCCTCGGCCTCGTCCCCGACTGCCCAGGCCGGAGTTTCCACCCCTGCGCCTTGGACAGGAGGTCCCCCTCGGCCGCTCGCCTTCATCCTTGTCCGCGCGCAGAGGAGCACGCCCATCGAGATCCATCGCGCCCCCGCACCCTCAAGTGCCTCGCGCCCCTGGCCGTCCTTGTTCGTTCATCGCGACACCAAGCCAGCAGGACTCCCGGCATCGCTGAACCCCGCTCATCATCGTCTTGCTTCGCTGGAGGAGAGGACCAGCGTCGTCCCCATGCCCCTCGCTCACGCCAGGACTCGTCATCGCCGCCGATCGAGTTCCTTGCTGAACCCCGCTCGCCGGTGTCCCGTTCCCGTCCGGATCCAGAGGATCCCGTTGCCTGTTGCCGGCTCCTCATAGGGTTTCGAGAGCTGCTGCTCGCTTGGACCGCTGCCCTGCCAAGACGAAGACTGCCCTGTACCGTTGCCTCGCTGGATCGTCGAGATCGTCTCAGATTGCGCCAAGTACACGGGAGGCCTGTGCGTTTTTCGTTGCTTCATACCCGTTGACTCATCAAGGCCTCTGCTCGACTCCGTGTTCAACTACACGGTGAGACGCCAAGTACCACGACTATAGTCGTTGCCCCGAGGACACTGAGTACGACTACACATGACGATGCGCCAAGTACCTCTACCCATGACCCGAGAACGTCTACGACCCGTGTACAACTACCGTCGCCAAGACCCGGATCGACAAGCACCACCCCCGTCAAGTACTACTACAAACCCAGAGAATTCGGATGCATCAAGTCCCCGAGGAGACCCGCTTTTTCGTCAAGTTCGACTACCGTAGCGCCGAAGACCTTGGATGCTCGAACGAGTACCGAACGAAACGCCAAGTACCACTATCGCCGAGTACGACTACTTCCGCGATGTCACGAGAACAACTACGGTCGACCCTCAAAGCCTCCGTGGACGTCAAGTCCCTCGTCGTGATCCCAAACATCTACGAAAAATTGTGCAACTAAGAACATGAACGACTACCGCCGCCAAGATCACGAGTACCTCTACCGTCGTCATGTACCCCTACTTCCACTACGAATGTCCCGAGAATGTCTACTTCCTCTACTTGGCACCGAACGAGAACCGTCTCGTTTACACATGCTTCAAAGGTATAACCATCGAGACGACATCCGTGATCGAATGCTTGCGATGTTTGAGATGCTCATGTTCGAACCATGTTCGAATTGTCGATCCACGTTGCCCCTCTTTTGCCTTGTTACCATCGTATCATGGGACACCCGGAATTCGGGAGCGCCCCACCATCTTTTTCACGCATCCGCACATTTCTCCTTTGCATCGGTATCTCACTCGAGTTACCGGAACCGGAACGTTGCCGTGGCACCGTTTCGTTATCGTTGCTGTGGCACCCCTTTTGTTTCCGCCACGATGACAAATGCTTCTTAATGCTCTTGTCAACTTTTAATAAAATTGCATAAACTTGAACATGCCATATGCATCATGTTAACAACTTTATGTTTAAAATTGTTGTTGCACCAAATTGATAAATGCATATGGGGATTTACCGGAATTTTTGTTGGTTATATCCGGCCTCATTTAAATTGTTAGATGGTATAGTTTTGTTATGCTTCACCTCTTGCCATATTAACCAACATTTAATATTGTTGGGTACCTAACCGGGAGAGAACTAAATAATTAATGTGGTGTTCCGTCAATATGCAACTCGTTGCATATTGAGCTCCACTTAATTTGTAGAATTTGCTTGTGCACTTTGCCATGCCATGCTTCATTAAACCGGACATGCATCATACTTGATTGTGCATCATGACATGCTTATGTGGTGGTTGTTTACTATGTTGTTTGCTTCTTTCCGGTGTTGCTTCTTCGGGTTAGTTCCGATAATGTCGCGTTTGTGAGGATCCGTTCGACTACGTCTGTTTGTCTTCTTCATGGACTCGTTCTTCTTCCTTGCGGGATCTCAGGCAAGATGACCATACCCTCGAAATCACTTCTATCTTTGCTTGCTAGATGCTCGCTCTTTTGCTATGCCTATGCTACGATACCTACCACTTGCTTATCATGCCTCCCATGTGGTTAATCCAAGCCTCTAACCCACCTTATCCTAGCAAACCGTTATTTAGCTATGTTACCGCTTTGCTCAGCCCCTCTTATAGTGTTGTTAGTTGCAGGTGAAGATGAAGTTTGTACCTTGTTGGTACATGGATATGTTGTTCCTTGTTGGAACATGTTTACTTGTTGGGATATCACAATATATCTTATTTTATTAATGCATCTATATACTTGGTAAAGGGTGGAAGGCTCGGCCTTATGCCTGGTGTTTTGTTCCACTCTTGCCGCCCTAGTTTCCGTCATATCGGTGTTATGTTCCCGGGTTTTTGCGTTCCTTACGCGGTTGGGTATAATGGGAACCCCTTGACAGTTCGCTTTGAATAAAACTCCTCCAGCAAGGCCCAACCTTGGTTTTACCATTCGCCACCTAGCCTTTTCCCTTGGGAGTCGCGCATCCCGAGGGTCATCTTTATTTTAACCCCCCCCCCACCCCCCCACCCCGGGCTAGTGCTTGTCTAAGTGTTGGTCCAAACTAGAGCCCCTTGCAGCGCCACCTCGGGGAAACTCGAGGGATGGTTTTAGTTGTACGGATTTCTTATCCGGCGTTGCCCTGAGAACGAGATATGTGCAGCTTCTATCGAGATGTCGGCGCATCGGGTGGTTTTGCTGGACTTGTTTTACCATTGTCGAGGATGTCTTGTAACCGGGATTTCGAGCCTGATCGGGTCTTCCCGCTAGAAGGAATATCCTTCGTTGACCGTGAGAGCTTGTGATGGGCTAAGTTGGGACACCCCTGCAGGGATTTGAACTTTCGAAAGCCGTGCCCGCGGTTATGGGCAGATGGGAATTTGTTAACGTCCGGTTGTAGAAAACCTGAAGTTGACCTTAATTAAAATGCATCAACCGCGTGTGTAACCGTGATGGTCTCTTTCCGGCGGAGTCCGGGAAGTGAACACGGTGTTGGAGTAATGCTTGACGTAGGTAGTCTAGGATCACTTCTTGATCATAGTTTCTCGGCCGCGCTTTGCCTTCTCTTCTCGCTCTCTTTTGCATATGTTAGCCACCATATATGCTAGTCGCTTGCTGTAGCTCCACCTCATATCTTTACCTTACCCATAAGCTTAAATAGTCTTGATCGCGAGGGTGTGAGATTGCTGAGTCTCCGTGACTCATAGATACTTCCAAAACCAGTTTGCAGGTGCCAATGAGTCCGCGCAGATGACGCAACCCAGCTCAGGAGGAGCTTGTTGAAGATCTTGTCCTTTGTGTTGTTTCATTCTAGTTGATCAGTAGTGGAGCCCAGTTGGGGTCGATTGGGGACCTTGTCGCATTTGGGGTAGTCTTCTTTTATTTTGGTTCCGTAGTCGGACCTTGATTGTATCTGGATGATGTAATGCTTTATTCATGTAATTGTGTGAAGTGGCGATTGTAAGCCAACTATGTATCTCTTTCCCTTATGTATTACATGGGTTGTGTGAAGATTACCTCACTTGCGACATTGCTTTCAATGCGGTTATGCCTCTAA
The DNA here is from genome assembly GCF_003073215.2 of Triticum urartu. Lineage (NCBI taxonomy): Eukaryota > Viridiplantae > Streptophyta > Magnoliopsida > Poales > Poaceae > Triticum > Triticum urartu. The sequence goes on from NC_053028.1 coordinate 406,112,469, forward strand.
GTCGTGCTTCGACACGTGGGAGATATAGCCGCATCGAGGGCGTTACATTATTACACACAAAAAAATGAATACTCCCCCTGCTAGCTGGGACCCAGTATAGTGGCAGGCTGACTTGTGGGCCTACTAAGTTGACGGGGACGGAGGGCTTTGTCAACTTAGTCAATATGCACTATTCTAGCTCCAGTGACTACGATGTCCATCCAACGGCCGTAGTGCTTCTTCAACCTCTGGTCTTCTTGCTCCAGCCGCCCAAATCAGCGCCGGTCATGCCTCGTGCTCCTGCCTCCCATGGATGGCTGCGATGCGGCGGAGGCTTCATCGCCCCCTACTACTCCCACCGCTGGCCAGGCCATCCCTCTACTCAACCACACCCTGTTATTCTGTGGCGACGGCAGCCTCACACCGTAGTGAACCAGTGAACCCTCATACTCCTCTACGCGTGGGCATCCACTGCCGCGTTTTCCCCATCTCCGTGTCGTCCCCTTCCTAGGCCTCGCCGTCGTCCACCGCCCTGGTGCTCTCGGCGCGGCGTGGTCAACGTGGTCAAGGAACAGCTTCCATCAGATGTGGACTGTACGTGGAGAGGCTGACAGCTGGGTCCACAGCCGCAGCAAGGAAGTGCCTCCTTATTACACGGAAAATAATGATTCCTCCACCTGACAGCAGGGACCCACCGGACGGGCCACCGTATTTTGTGAAAAGAACGGTTCCCCCCTGAATGCTGGGACCCACCGTACGGGCCACTGTATTTCATGAAAAAACGTTCTCCCCGTTGTCAGCTCGGACCCACCGAAAGTGCCTCCTTATTACGCAGAAAAAATGAATACTCCCCCTGCTAGCTGGGACCCACCTTGGTGGGAGGCTGACTTGTGGGCCTACTAAGTTGACGGGGACGGAGGGCTTTGTCAACTTAGTCAATATGAACGATTCTAGCTCCAGTGATCGTACTATGTCCATCCAACGGCCGTAGTGCTACTTCAACCTCTGGTCTTCTTGCTCCAGCCGCCCAAACCAGCGCCGTTCGTGCCGCGTGCTCCTTCCTCCCGTGGCCGACTATGATGCCGCGGAGGCCTGACCGCCCCCTACTACTCCCACCACTGGCCAGGTCATCCCTCTACTCACCCACACCCCCTGTTATTCTGCGGTGACGGCAGCCCCACACTGCAGTCAAACCAGTGAACCCTCATACTCCTCTACGCGTGGGCATCCACTACCGCGTCTTCCCCAGCTCCGCATCGTCCCCTTCCTAGGCCTCGCCATCATCCATCGCCCTGGTGCTCCCGGCGCGGCATGGTCAACGTGGTCAAGGAATGGCTTCCATCGGATGTGGAATATACGTGGAGAGGTTGACAGCTAGGTCCACGGCCGCATCAAGGAAGTGCCTCCTTATTATGTGGAAAATAATGATTCCTCCAACTGATAGCGGGGACCCACCGGACGGGCAATCGTATTTCATGAAAAAAATGTTTTCCCTGACTACTAGGACCTACCAGCTACTTCTTCACACGCAAGGAAGTGCGTCCGGGCAAAAAAATGATTCGCCCCCCTGACTGCTGGGACCCACCAGCTACATCTTCGCACGCAAGGAAGTGCCTGACAGTCGGGACCCACCTGGTCGAAGCGTACGTAGCGTTGTCATTCTGGTCGCGAACGTGTACGTACATACTGGTCGATGTAGAGGCGCACACGTGTCATAGTAGAGGCACACACGTAGCATGTACACATACATGCAGCGTCCAGTGTGCAAGAAAGAAAATACGGCCACGTACATACATACGGGCAGGGTCTCGAATGCCTACTCGCGCATACGTACGGCCAGGGCTCGTGTACATGGCTGGGTCGGAACGGAGAAACTGCGTCGTCGTCGTGTTCATGGGGAGGCAACGGAATGCGTCGTGTTCATCGGGAGGAAACGCAACACCTGGGAGCCAACCGGCTTGGACGGAATAGCTGATGGAAACGAGGCCTGGCGTACCGCAGAACGGAGGAAACGGCCTTGTATTCGACCGGCCACGGTCGAAACGGGATCCTGTTCATTAGGAGGGGTCTGGCGTACTGCAAAACGGAGGAAACGAACCTCCTACGGTCGAAATGGGGGTCCTGTTCATCGGGAGGGGTGTGGCGTACCGCAAAATGGGACTCCACAGGATACTGTTCATCTCCACCGTCGACTCCCTCCAGCCTCCACAGGCTATTGTTCATCCACCGTCGACCTCCTCCAGCCTCCACCTGCGACTGTTCATCCACGGGCTCCTGTTCATCCAGCCTCCACCACGCGCTACTCCACCGGCTACTATTCAACTAGCCCTCTCCACATGGGCTCCTGTTCAACCACCCCTCCACGGGCTACTATTCATCCAGCCCTCCACCCTCTACTGTTCATCCAGCCCTCCACGGGGTCGTCCTGTTCATCCAACCTCCACGGGGTCCTATTCATCCAGCCCCAACCGGCTCGATCGATCGGGGTCCTGTTCATCTAGAGACAACACCACGGGGTCATGTTCATCAACCCCCACCAGGAACTATTCATCCAAACCCCCCAGCAACGCTCACTGTTCATCTAGAGGCAGCATCGATCGGCTTCAGTTAGCAGCAGTAGCGAAGGAATCACTCGATCGGGTTCAGTTAACAGCCATCGATCGATCGCTCAGGTTCAGTAACGCGTAGCCTGCAGTAAAACCGCTCGGGTTCAATAGGTGAAGGCCTCCCTCGGGTTCAGTTAGAGCCCAACGCCTCGCACCCATGCGCGTGCGTGTACGTGAGAAATGCGCATTGCTCGGCCCCGGACACCCACCATAACCGGGAACACCCCGATATTTTCCCCGCCCTCGCTTCTACCATGGTTTTTTCCGTCATGGACGGCCCAAAGAATGTCATGCAGCTGCGTCTCCGGCCCGCCCAGGACAAAAACCCATTTTCTGTCATGATTTTTTTTTCATGGAAGTAGGAGCCCACCACATCTATGATGATACCGGGTTTTGTCACAATTATCGTCATAGAAGTTTCATAAGTATGACAGGAAAAAAATTCGTTCGGCCCAAAATGTCACAGATGTGTCTTTTTTGTAGTGAATGCTTGCAGATTCCAGCTTAGTCCAATGCACGTGCACTATTATTATTATCCACACTACTCGGTCATGCAAGTGAAAGGCAATAATGACGATATATGATGAACTGATTGAGATGAGAAAAGCTGGTATGAACTCGACCTCTCTTGTTTTTGTAAATATGATTAGTTCATCGTTCCTGATTTAGCCTATTATGAAATAAGCATGTTTGCAATGACAATTAGAGATTGTAGTTGCTTATGCCATGCTTAATTAGCTAGGATTTTATAATGGTCTACCTTGCGTGCCAACATGCTATTAAAATGGTTATGATGTGGTATGATGGGGTGGTATCCTCCTTTGAACGATTTGAGTAGCTTGACTTGGCACGTGTTCACGCATGTATTTGAAACAAAATCAACATAGCCTCTACGATATTTATGTTCATGGTGCATTATATCCTACTCATGCATGCATTCGGTGTTGATTAATTTTAATGCATGTTCATGACTATTGTCGCTCTATAGCTGGTCGCTTCCCAGTCTTTTTCTAGCCTTCACTTATACTAAGCGGGAATACTACTTGTGCATCCAATTCCATAAACCCCAAAGTTATTCCATATGAGTCCACCATACCTACCTATATACGGTATCTACCTGCCGTTCCAAGTAAATTTGTATGTGCCAAACTCTAAACCTTCAAATAAACATTCTGTTTTGTATGCTCGAATAGCTCATGTATCAACTAGGGTTGTCTATATCCTCCATGCTAGGTGGGTTATTCTCAAGAGGAGTGGATTATGTCCTCATTCATGAGAAAATGGCTGGTCACCGGGATGCCCAGTCCCATGCTCAAATCAAATCAAAATAATTGCAAACAAAACTCCCCCAGGATTGTTGTTAGTTGGAGGCACCCGTTGTTTCGGGCAAGCCATGGATTGATGCTTGTTGGTGGTGGGGGAGTATAAACTTTACCATTCTTCTTGGGAACCGCCTATGATGTGTGTAGCATGGAAGATATCGAGATCTCTTGGTTGTTATGTTGACAATGAAAGTAGACCGCTCAAAATATTATTCATATCTATTTCAAAACCGAGCTTTAGCACCTCTACAAATCCCTACTTCCCTCTACGAAGGGCCTATCCATTTACTTTTATGCTGAGTCATCATCCTCTTATTAAAAAGCACCAGTTGGAGAGCACCGCTGTCATTTGCATCCATTACTATTAGTTTACATTGAGTATGACTTGACTGGATCTCTTTTACCATGAATTACAATGTCTAGTGAGTCCTTGATCTTTGAAGGTGCTCTGCATTTATGTTTTGCGGTCTCAGAAAGGGCTAGCGAGATACCATCTTGTTATATCATATTATGATTGTTTTGAGAAAGTGTTGTCATTTGAGATTTATTATTATTGCTCGCTAGTTGATTATGTCATTGATATGAGTAAACATGAGACCTAAATGTTATTGTGAATATGGTTAGTTCATAATCTTTGCTGAAAACTTGAATGCTGGCTTTACATATTTACAACAACAAGAGCAAACAGAGTTTGTAAAAGTTTTTATTTATCACTTTAAGTTTATCAACTGAATTGCTTGAGGACAAGCAAAGGTTTAAGCTTGGGGGAGTTGATACATCTCCGTCGTATCTACTTTTCCAAACACTTTTGCCCTTGTTTTGGACTCTAACTTGCATGATTTGAATGAAACTAACCCGGACTGACGTTGTTTTCAGCAGAATTGCCATGGTGTTATTTTTGTGCAGAAATAAAAGTTCTCGGAATGACCAGAAAATCAACGGAGATTATTTTTGGAATATATAAAAAATACTGGAAGAAGAATCCACGTCAGGGGGCCTACACCCTGTCCATGAGGGTGGGGGCGCGCCTACCCCCCTGGGCGCGCCCCCTGCCTCTTGGGCCCCCTGACGCTCCACCGACGTCCACCTTGACTCCATATATTCACTTTTGGGGAGAAAAAAATAAGAGAGAAGGATTCATCGCGTTTTACAATACGGAGCCGCCGTCAGGCCTTAAACTCTCTCGGGAGGGCTGATCTGGAGTCTGTTCGGGGCTCCGGAGAGGGGAATCAGTCGCCACCGTCATCATCAACCTTCCTCCATCACCAATTTCATGATGCTCACCACCGTTTGTGAGTAATTCCATCATAGGCTTGCCAGATGGTGATGGGTTGCATGAGATTGATCATGTAATCGAGTTAGTTTTGTTAGGGTTTGATCCCTAGTATCCACTATGTTCTAAGATTGATGTAGCTATGACTTTGCTATGCTTAATGCTTGTCACTAGGGCTCGAGTGCCATGATTTCAGATCTGAACCTATTATGTTTTCATGAATATATGTGAATTCTTGATCCTATCTTGCAAGTCTATAGTCACTGAGGGAGTCCGGGATTAGGGGTCTCCGGACAGCCGGACTATATCCTTTGGCCGGACTGTTGGACTATGAAGATACAAGATTGAAGACTTCATCTCGTGTCCGGATGGGACTCTACTTGGCATGGAAGGCAAGCTAGGCAGTACGGATATGGATATCTCCTCCTTTGTAACCGACCTTGTGTAACCCTAACCCTCTCCGGTGTCTATGTAAACCGGAGGGTTTTAGTCCGTAGGACAACATACAATCATACCCTAGGCTAGCTTCTAGGGTTTGGCCTCTCCGATCTCATGGTAGATCAACTCTTGTAATACTCATATCATCAAGAATAAATCAAGCAGGACGTAGGGTTTTACCTCCATCAAGAGGGCCCGAACCTGGGTAAAACATCGTGTTCCCTGCCTCCTGTTACCATCCGCCTTAGACACACAGTTCAGGACCCCCTACCCGAGATCCGCCAGTTTTGACACCGACAATGGTGCTTTCATTGAGAGTTCCTCTGTGTCGTCGCCGTTAGGCTTGATGGCTCCTACGATCATCGATAGCGATGCAGTCCAGGGTGAGACTTTTCTCCTCGGACAGATCTTTGTGTTCGGTGGCTTCGCACTGCAGGCCAACTCGCTTGGCCATCTGGAGCAGATCGAAAGTTATGACCTTGGCCACCAGGACAGGTTTGGAAGCTTAAACTACACGGCCGATATCCGCGGAGACTTGATCTTCGACGGATTCGAGCCTCTGCCTTGTGCGTCACGCAGTCACGATGAGTACGATTTAGCTCTACCATCAAACAGTGTTCAGGAGATCGCACCGGCAGCCACTCCGACCCTCAATTCGGAGCCAGTTGCGCCATCCATGGACGGGTGGATGGACCCCGCCACGGAGGCCTTACCCTCAGTGGCGATCGAGCCGAACATCGACCTTACCCTGCACGAGAGCCGTGTTGTCAGACTGCTGGATCCTTCTCCGGCCATGGACTCCGAACCGCCTGCGCCCGTTCCTAGAGAATCCGATTGTGCGCCGATCATGGAGTTTACCTCCGTGGATATTTTTTAGCACTCGCCCTTTGGCGACATACTGAACTCGTTAAGGTCTCTCTCCTTGTCAGGAGGATCCTGGCCGAACTATGTCCGGCAGGATTGGGATGCGGATGACGAAGAAATTCGCTGCCCACCCACCACCCACTTAGTAGCCACTGTCGACGACTTAACCGACATGCTCGACTTCGACTCCGAAGACATCGACGGTATGGACGACGATGCGGGAGACAAAGAGGAACCACTGCCCACAGGGCACTGGACAGCCACCTCATCATACGATATATACATGATGGACACACCCAAAGAAGGCAATGGCGACGAGATAGCAGAGGATGACCCCTCCAAGAAGCAACCCAAGCGCCGACATCAGCGGTGCCACTCTAAGTCCCGCCAAAGCAAAAGTGGTGATACCGGCACAGGAGATAATAACACTCCGGATAGTGCCGAAGATGGCAACAATCCCCTCCAGCACGATCTAGAACAGGAGGATGGAGAGACCAGCCCTCCAGAGAGAGCGGCAGATGGAGAGGCGGAGGATGATAATTACATGCCCCCCTCCGAAGATGAGGCAAGCCTCGATGATGACGAATTCGTCGTGCTAGAGGATCCCGTCAAACAAGAGTGCTTCAAGCATCGGCTTATAGCCACGGCAAATAGCCTTAAGAAAAAGCAGCAGCAGCTTCAAGCTGATCAAGATCTGCTAGCTAATAGATGGACTGAAGTGCTCGCGGCCGAGGAATATAAACTCGAATGCCCCTCCAAGAGTTACCCAACATGCAGGTTGCTACCCCGACTGGAGGAAGAAGCGTATGGCGCGGTTGATCGGCCACCTCATGGCCGCGATAGAGAGGCATTCCAGCCAAAAGCTCAGCCTGCACCCTGACGCCATTTAAATAAAAAGGCATGGGGAAATACGCTAGACCTGCGAGACGTATTGGAGGACAAAGCAAAACATGCAAGATCGATCTACGGATCACGAGGGCGCACCACTATGCGAGCCGATAAACGTCACGCCGGATACAGTAAAAGTAAATCCGGTCGGGCCGAACACAGCGGGCAAGACTCATTGGAGTTGCGTCGCGATATAGCTCAGTACATAGGTGTCGCACACCCCTTATGCTTCACAGATGAGGTAATGGATCATCAAATCCCAGAGGATTTCAAACCCGTAAACATAGAATCATACGACGGCACAACAGATCCTGCGGTATGGATCAAGGATTTCCTCCTGCACATCCACATGGCCCGCGGTGATGACCTACACGCAATCAAATACCTCCCACTCAAACTTAAAGGACCAGCTCGGATTGGCTCAACAGCTTGCCAGCAGAGTCCATTGGCTGTTGGGAAGATCTTGAAGCCGCATTCCTTGACAATTTTCAGGGCACTTATGTGAGACCACCAGACGCCGATGACCTGAGCCATATAATTCAGCAGCCAGAGGAATCGGCCAGGCAATTCTGGACACGGTTCCTAACAAAGAAAAATCAAATCGTCGGCTGTCCGGATGAAGAGGCCCTAGCAGCTTTTAAACACAACATCCGCGACGAGTGGCTAGCCCGGCACCTTGGTCAGGAAAAGCCGAAATCTATGGCAGCCCTCACGACACTCATGACCCGCTTTTGTGCGGGAGAAGACAGCTGGCTGGCTCACAGTAATAACATATCAAAGAACCGTGGTACTTCGGATACCAAGGACGGCAATGGCAGGACACGTCGCAACAAACATAAGCGCCGCATTAACAACGACAATACCAAGGATACGACAGTCAATGCCGGATTCAAAGGCTCTAAACCCGGTCAGCGGAAAAAGCCATTTAAAAGAAGCACTCCGGGCCCGTCCAGTTTGGACCGAATACTCGATCGCTCGTTTCAAATACACGGCACCCCCGACAAGCCAGCCAACCACACCAATAGGGATTGTTGGGTATTCAAGCAGGCCAGCAAGTTAAATGCCGAAAACAAAGATAAGGGGCCACATAGCGATGACGAGGAAGAGCCCCGACAGCCGAACACCATAGGACAAAAGAGGTTCCCCCCACAAGTGCGGACGGTGAACATGATATACGCAACCCACATCCCCAAGAGGGAGTGGAAGCGTGCGCTCAGGGACGTATATGCATTGGAGCCAGTCACCCCAAAGTTCAACCCATGGTCCTCCTGTCCGATCACCTTCGATCGCAAGGACCATCCCACTAGTATCCGCCATGGCGGATTCGCCGCACTGGTCCTAGACCCAATCATTGACGGATTTCACCTCACTCGAGTCCTTATGGATGGCGGTAGCAGCTTGAACCTGCTTTACCAGGACACAGTGCGCAAAATGGGTATAGACCCCTCAAGGATCAAACCCACAAAAACGACCTTTAAAGGCGCCCATTGCACAGGCTCAGTCACACTGGAAGTGTTCTTCGGATCCCGGGATAACTTCCGAAGCGAAGAGTTAATCTTCGATATAGTCATGTTCCGCAGTGGTTATCATGCACTGCTCGGGCGAACCGCATTTGCGAGATTCAATGTGGTACCACATTATGCATACCTCAAGCTCAAGATTCCAGGACCTCAGGGGGTCATTACAGTTAACGGAAACACAGAGCGCTCTCTCTGAACGGAGGAGCACACTGCGGCCCTCGCAGCGGAAGCGCAAAGCAGCCTCTTAAGGCAATCCACTAGTTCGGTGTTTAAGGACCCAAACACCTTCAAGCGCGCCCGGAGTAATCAGCAACAGGACCGCCTGGCACGTTCCGAGCTCGCATAGCAATGCGGCCCCCACTCCGGCCCAAGCCAAACGGTGAAATTCGTGCCACGCGTACATAATTACGCATTAAAAATACCATGGGCACAGGCGGGGAGGGGGGCATGACTACGGCACGCCCCAAGACGCGGCTTAAACCGCACTAGGGGCTTCCCGTTTTGTTATTTTCTTTTCAGGACTTTCATCTCTGGAAACCCGGTCCGGCAGCATGATTGCCGAACATATGATGCAGCAACCAAGAAGGCAGAAAGCTACGTCACACCATGGAACTCCCAGGTGGATTACGATAACGAGTGTAATACTTGCCTTAATACTATTCTTCAGCTCGCCCTTGGAGGGGACATAGTCCTACTTTTTGCTTATTGCACTGCATGTATCATTCTACTTTAATGCACCTTTTTGAATAAACAATGCATAGCATTAAGACTATTATTGCTTTCTTCTTTATATATATATATATGTTCATTCATGACATCCAGCACCCGTACACTCTGGTACGGCCAATACGCTAGGGGCTTAAGCATACCCCACAATACGGCGTGAGAAGTCCGGACACTTTCAACAGTGCGGCACCCCAAACTTATAGCATTATATGCATCAGCTCCGAATCATGTCTTGGGTCAATAGTTGGGTTTGCCCGGCTCCCATGTTTTGGTACCTTACGTTCCGCTATATCGGCTAAGGTAGCACTGGGAGAACTACTGCGATTGTGCCCCGGTTCTGCTGGGCTAAGCACCTCAGTAGAGAAAGCTAAAACTGACTGTCATGATAAGGCGAGAGACGGGTCGTTGTTCGAGAGGTTTTCGAGTCCTTAAAGACTTATGCCGCTTAGAGCGAGGAGTCGGCCCTGTCCGGCTTAAGGCGTGTATCACGCCCCGAGTTCAGCCTTCCGAACACTAGGGGCTTCGCCGAAATTTAAAATTATAGAATTCTATGGCTAAGTGAGAGTGATAACGCATTATAGTCTGATTGCCTTGTTCGTTGTGCTGAGCACCTCCCTCGAAGGACCCAAAAATGGGAACAAGAGTGCTCAGGTTTATCCCCAACACCCCAGCACTCGTGGCATGGGGGCAGAAGCCGACAACTAGCCATCTCTCAGATTTGATAAACAGCCGAACAGAAGGTAATATTTTAAATTCAAACAAGCGTTGCATACCGCATATGAACAAGTTTTCATGAATACAGGATTACACGAGCGGGTTTACTCAAATATTGTATCTTTGGTGCACTCGTCCGCTATGAGACGGGCACCCTTCAGGACACCCTCATAGTACATCTCGGGGTGGCGATGCTCCTTGCCCTCTGGCGGCCCTTCCTTGATCAGCTTCACGGCGTCTAGCTTGGCCCATTGCACCTTCACACGGGCGAAAGCCCGGCATGCACCTTCGATGCAGGCGGACCGCTTGACGACTTCCAGTCGTGGGCAGGCATCCACAAGCCGCCTCACCAGGCCGAAGTAGCTGTTTGGAAGGGCGTCGCTAGGCCACAGCCGGACTATAAAGCCCTTCATGGCCTTTTCAGTCGCCTTGTGTAGCTCGACCAGCTGCTTTAGCTGGTCACTCATAGGCACCGGGTGTTCGGTCCCAGTATATTGGGCCCAGAACAACTTCTCCATTGAGCTTCCCTCCTCGGCCTGGCAAAACATTGCGGCATCCGACACGCTGCAGGGCAAATCTGCGAATGCTCCTGGAGAGCTCCGGATTCGGGTAAGTAACAAGTAATTTACTTTCACATGCTTTCTTTGCATATAGAATGCCTTACCCGCCGCTATCTTCTTCATCGCATCAATCTCCTGGAGGGCCTTTTGGGCTTCGGCCTTGGCATTCTTTGCACTCTCGAGGGCCGCGGCAAGCTCGGACTCTCGCGTCTTCGAGCCAAGCTCCAACGCCTCGTGCTTTGTCACGAGAGCGTGGAGCTCTTGCTGCACCTCGCCCACCCGTGCCTCATGCCTTTCCCGCTCGGTGCGCTCCTTGGCCGCTTTGTTTTCAGCCTCGGATAGCGCTTGCTTCAGGGTCACCACCTCGGTCGTGGCCCTTGGCAAATTTATGATGATCCTGTCATTTTGCAATCACATTCTTTTTATACATATCCATAGACTAGGTACTACTTACCTTTGTTCTCCTCGGGCTGCCTCTTGGCAAGGCCGAGCTCGTCCTTGGACCCTTTAAGGTCCTGCTTCAGTGCGGCGACCTCCGCAGTCAGTGCGGCAGATGCCAGCAGCGAAGCCTGCATATGCATATTGACATACTTACATTAGACTCCTGCGATATTGTTTGATCCTTTGTTCGGCTTTTCTTTGTGAACACCGAACAGAGCATCAGGGGCTACTGTCTATGCGGTAATATTTTTCCCCATATTTCAAAAACCTACCTCAAAGCCTGTTAGAAGGCTGGCACGGGCTTCAGCCAGTCCGCTCTTGGCAGACTGAACCTTCTGGACCACGGCACTCATAATAGTGTGGTGCTCTTCGTCGATGGAAGCGCTGCGAAGCGCTCCCAGCAGATTGTCCGGTGCCTCTGAATGGATGGAGGTCACCGGCACAGGCGTCTTGCCCCTTTTGGAAGAAAGCTGCTTGCCCGAGTCCGGAACCACTGGGGGTTCCGGCGCGGTGTTCGGCTGAGGGCCGAATTCGGAGCCCTCGGGAGCCTTGCTCCCTCTGCTCCCGGAGTCCGGAAGGTCGCCTTGAGGCGCCTCCGGGACTATCTCCCCTCGACCAGGTGCCTCTTGAGACAATACCTCGGCGTTGTCCGTAGGGCAAGGGGAGGTGGCGGTCGGAAGTGGATCGCTATCCATATCTGACGAGCCCAGGGAGCCGTCCGACGATACGTCGATACGGGCTCGTGGCGGTCTGCATAGTCATAATTCGGCGTTAGGAGAGGCAGTGCGACAAAGGTATGCTATGAGTTACTCTGGCATCCGAATACTTATGACTTCGCCAGGGGCTTGGCCCTGAGCAGCCACTCGTCTTCGCCTTTGGTGGTGGTGGTGGAGAAGTCTGGAAGGAGAGTCCTTCCCTTCTTGGACCCTTCGGCCCCCCCGGTTGGGGCGGCCTTCCTTTTCTTGTCTCCCCCGACTGGAGGGGCAGCATCTTCATCTTCCTCCTCGTCTTCGGGGGAGGAGTGCGTCGCGGAGTTATCGGACGATAAGTCCGATAGCGCCTGGCGTCGGGAACTCTTTCGAGTTACCTTGGCCTTCTTGGTCTTCTCCGGCACCTTGTAAGGAGCTGGAGTCAACATCTCCGTCAGGAGAGCGTCCGCAGTGTCTTCAGGCAGAGGGGCCGGACAGTTAATCTGCCCCGACGTCTCCACCCAGTCCTGTCAAAGGCATGGAGCTCAGACCCCGTACATGGTTAAGCTAGGGGAAATAAATGTCCTACCGGATGTATAGAACTCACCGAATGCGCTTGGTGCTTCGCGCTTAGCCCGCGGTCCTCGGTGAGGGAGGGAGGGACCTCGGCGCCCTTGAACAGCACCTTCCAGACGTCCTTGTGCGTCATGTCAAAGAGCTCGCTCAGAGTCTGGTGCTGGGCCGGGTCAAACTCCCACAAGTTGAAGTCCCGTTGTTGGCACTGGAGGATCCGGCGGATGAGCATGACCTGGACTATATTGACAAGCTTGAGCTTCTTGCCGGCCATATTCCGGATACATTTCTGGAGTCCGTCCAGCTCTACCGATGAACCCCAGGACAGGCCCTTCTCTTTCCAGGAGGTGAGCCGCGTGGGGATTCCGGACCAAAACTTGGGGGCAGCCACCCATTTGACGCCGCGCGGCTCGGTGATGTAGAACCACGCCGATTGCCACCCCTTTATGGTCTCCACGAAGGAGCCTTCAAGCCATATAACGTTGGGCATCTTGCCCACCATGGCTCCGCCGCATTCTGCTTGTTGGCCGCCCACCACCTTCGGCTTGATATTGAAGGTCTTTAACCACAGGCCGAAGTGGGACCGGATGCGGAGGAAAGCCTCACACACGATGATGAACGCCGAAATGTTGAGGACAAAGTTCGGGACCAGATCATGGAAGTCCAGCCCGTAGTAGAACATGAGACCACGAACGAATGGATGGAGGGGAAACCCCAGTCCGCGGAGGAAGTAGTGGAGGAAGACTACCCTCTCGTGAGGTTCAGGGGTAGGAACGATCTGCCCCGCAGCGGGCAGCCGATGCGCGATATTCGCGGCCAAGTATCTGGCTCCGCGCAGCTTCTTGATGTGTCCCTCCGTAACGGAGGAAGCCATCCATTTGCCTCCTGCTCCAGACATGATTGGAGAAGGTTGAGGGGAAGGATGTGAACTTGGGCGTTGGAGCTTGAGCGCGCAAGAGTGGATGAGCAAGGAGGAAGAAGGCGTGGGTAGAAAAAGGTTAAACCTTGTTCCTTTATAAGGGCGGCCGAAACTATGCGCCCCCACTAGCCTGGTAAAACTCGCTTATCCCCCAAGCGCCGTAATCGATGGCGCGGTTTGGTTACCCACGCTCGTATTGATGAGAATCCCGTAATAAGGGGGACACGATCTCTGCTTTGACAAGACGTGTCAAAAAACTGCCTTGAGTTATATGCGGGGCTAGTTAAAGGAAACAGTTCGAATAATCACCGGGCCATGGCTTAATGTCATCTGGCCAAAACGTGTCAGCAGATTAGATTTGTGGAAATATTATTCTCTCTGCGGAGATATGTGGAACTTGTTTGGCAGGGTCGGACACTATCCTTTTATTTGAACTCTTCTGTGGTATATCCGGAAGAGGAACCCGACTTGCAATGCCGAAGACAACACTGCGCGCCGGACTCATCGTCATTGAAGCCTAGTTCAGGGGCTACTGAGGGAGTCCGGGACTAGGGTTCTCCGGACAGCCGAACTGATGGACTATGAAGATACAAGATTGAAGACTTCGTATCGTGTCCGGATGGGACTCTACTTGGCATGGAAGGCAAGCTAGGCAGTACGGATATGGATATCTCCTCCTTTGTAACCGACCTTGTGTAACCCTAACCCTCTCCGGTGTCTATATAAACCGGAGGGTTTTAGTCCGTAGGACAACATACAATCATACCATAGGCTAGCTTCTAGGGTTTAGCCTCTCCGATCTTGTGGTAGATCAACTCTTGTAATACTCATATCATCAAGAATAAATCAAGCAGGACGTAGGGTTTTACCTCCATCAAGAGGGCCCGAACCTGGGTAAAACATCGTGTCCCCTGCCTCATGTTACCATCTGCCTTAGACGCACAGTTCGGGACCCCCTACCCGAGATCCGCCGGTTTTGACACCGACAGTCACCTATTATGTGTTATGATCCGTTAACCCCGAAGTGACAATAATCGGGACCATTACCGGTGATGACCGTAGTTTGAGGAGTTCATGTATTCACTATGTGTTAATGCTTTGGTCTGGTACTCTATTAAAAGGAGGCCTTAATATCCCTTGGTTTCCAATAGGACCCTGCTGCCACGGGAGGGTAGGACAAAAGATGGCATGCAAGTTCTTTTCCATAAGCACGTATGACTATATTCGGAATACATGCCTACATTACATTGATGAACTAGAGCTAGTTCTGTGTTACCCTATGTTATAACTGTTGCATGATCAATCGCATTTGACATAATTCTCCATCACTGATCCAATGCCTACGAGCTTTTCATATATTCATCTTTGCTTATTTACTTTTCCGTTGCTACTGTTACAATCACTATAAAACCAAAAATATTACTTTTGCTACTGTTACCACTATTATCATATTACTTTGCTACTAAACACTTTGCTGTAGATATTAAGTTTTCAGGTGTGGTTGAATTGACAACTCAGCTGCTAATACTTGAGAATATTCTTTGGCTCCCCTTGTGTCGAATCAATAAATTTGGGTTGAATACTCTACCCTCAAAAACTGGTGCGATCCCCTATACTCGTGGGTTATCAGCGACCTACACTAACCCCAAGTTCGAGTGCATCAACCCAACTCCCATTCACACATGATCAATTTGTTGTACCCGTTGTAGTTATGGACTGACGATGGCACCAGGGAGCTCACAAAACACATGAGCAAGGTCTCATCAGGTGGTCTGCGTCTTCTATGTTGTTGGGCACCTGGGAGGATCTGGAAAACCTCAAGAGGCGTTCCCCTGCTGTAGCGACTTGGGGAAAAGTCGGCTCTCAAGAACAGGAGGGAGTTATCACCGTGATGCTACCACAGCCCCAGTACAGGAAGAGAGCGTGGCACAGTCACAAGGAGGCCGGCCAAGTGGTCCAGGAAGCCGAACCACAAGTTTGGAGGGCCCCAATGGGTATCTTGCATGTTCCAGCCCGAGGTGGAGGTGAGAGCACCAACTTCTACTTAGGGAGGAGAGCGACAATGAAGCAAACCATCTCGACTAGGATCAGGCAAGGTAAAAGCTACAGTAGCGTTGGCTATATGTATGTGTCTGTGTGTGTGTTCTTCCTTCCTTCCCCTACCACTCCCATGTTCTTGAATTACTCCATGAGTCGTGGATATGAGTGAATCCCTAGTGCTATCCTAACAGCCTCCCTGATGGTCAACCTTTATGGCTATCGGAGCCGTCAGAAGATTGTCGAGGAGGTCTCGGGCAAGAGTCCCCTACTGGCTCCAAACTGCTTTAGAGGGCTCTCGGCACACGTCGGGTTGCTCCATGCTTTACATTCCAAATGACGCATGGTGGAAGCTCAACCGAAGGAGAGCAAGATGCATGTGATGTATTTGTTAGGAAACAAACCATGCAATTTCAAAAAAATTCCTACGCTCACGCAAGATCTATCTAGGAGATGCATAGCAACGAGAGGGGGAGAGTGTGTCCACGTACCTTCGTAGACCGAAAGCGGAAGCGTTTGACAACGCGGTTGATGTAGTCGATCTTCTTCTCATTCTGACCGATCAAGCACCGAACGTATGGCACCTCCGAGTTCTACACATGTTTAGCTCGATGACGTCCCTCGAACTCTTGATCTAGCAAAGTGTTGAGGGGGATTTCTGTCAGCATGAAGGCATGGTGACAGTGATGGTGAAGTGATCCGCGTAGGGCTTCGCCTAAGCACTACGTGAATATGACCGGAGGCGTAAACTGTGGAGGGGGGCGCGACACACAGCTAACAACTGTTGATGTGTGTTCTAGCGGTGCCCCCCCCCCACATATATATAGGTTGGAGGGAAGGAGAGGCAGCCAAGGGGCACCCCAAGTAGGAGATCCTACTTGGGCGCCTCCCAATTCGGCCTCCCCACTTCCATATTCATCCGGAGGGGGAAGGAATGAGGAGCGAAGGAAGGGGGTGGACGAATCCCTCCCCTTCCTTTCTGCCTTCACCTCTTTCCATCCCCTCCTATTGCGGCCTACATGGGGCGAACCAGCCCCTTAGGGGCTGGTCTGTCCCCCTCTTGGCCCATTAGGCACATGTAGTTATCGGGGGGATGCCCGGAACCCCTTCCAGTGACCCGATATGTACTTGGTACCACCGGAACACTTCTGGTGTCTGAATACCATCGTCCTATATATCAATCTTTACCTCTCGACCATTTCGAGACTCCTCGTCATGTCCGTGATCTCATCTGGGACTCCGAACAACATTCGTTCAGCAAATCACATAACTCATATAATACAAAATCGTCATCGAACGTTAAGCGTGCGGGCCCTACGGGTTCGAGAACTATGTGGACATGACCGAGACACATCTCCGGTTAATAACCAACAGCGGAACCTGGATGCTCATATTAGTTCCTACATATTCTACAAAGATCTTTCTTGATCATACCGTAATGACAACTTACGTTATTCCCTTTGTCATCGGTATGTTACTTGCCCGAGATTCGATCGTCGGTATCTTCATACCTAGTTCAATCTCGTTACCGGCAAGTCTCTTTACTCGTTCTATAATGCATCATCCCGTAACTAACTCATTAGTCACATTGCTTGCAAGGCTTGTTATGATGTGCATTACCGAGAGGGCCCAGAGATACCTCTCCGATACTCGGAGTGACAAATCCTAATCTCGATCTATGCCAACCCAACAAACACCTTCGGAGATACCTATAGAGCATCTTTATAATCACCCAGTTACGTTGTGACGTTTAATAGCACACAAGGAATTCCTCCGGTATCCGGGAGTTGCATAATCTCATAGTCAAAGGAATATGTATATGACATGAAGAAATCAATAGCAATAAAACTGAACGATCAATATGCTAAGCTAACGAATGGGTCTTGTCCATCACATCATTCTCCTAATGATGTGATCATGTTCATCAAATGACAACACATGTCTATGGTTAGGAAACTTAACCATCTTTGATTAACGACCTAGTCTAGTAGAGGCTTACTAGGGACACGGTGTTTTGTCTATGTATCCACACATGTATCAAGTTTACGGTTAATACAATTCTAGCATGAATAATAAACATTTATCATGATATAAGGAAATATAAAATAACAACTTTATTATTGCCCCTAGGGCATATTTCCTTTTGTCTCCCACTTGCACTAGAGTCAATAATCTAGTTCACATCGCCATGTGATTTAACACCAATAGTTCACATCTTTATGTGATTAACACCCATACTTCACATCGCCATGTGAAAGGATCGATATAGTAGACTAGAGGGGGGTGAATAGGCAACTAACAATTTTTACATTTTCTTTACCAAATTAAACTTTGCATCAAAGTAGGTTGTCTAGATGTGCAACTAGGTGAGCAACCTATATGACGTAACAACAACAACAACAAGCACACAAGCAAGCAAGGGAAGTAACACAAATAAGCTTGCACAAGTAAAGGTACGAGATAACCAAGAGTGGAGCCGGTGAAGACGAGGATGTGTTACCAAAGTTCCATCCTTTTGAGGGGAAGTACGTCTCCGTTGGAGTGGTGTGGAGGCACAATGCTCCCCAAGAAGCCACTAGGGCCACGGTATTCTCCTCACGCCCTCACACAATGCGAGATGCCGTGATTCCACTATTGGTGCCTTTGGAGGCAGCAACCAGACCTTTACAAACAAGGTTGGGGCAATCTCCACAACTTAATCGGAGGCTCCCAACAACAACACGAAGCTTCACCACAATGGACTATGGCTCCGTAGTGACCTCAACCGTCTAGGGTGCTCAAACACCCAAGAGTAACAAGATCCGCTAGGGATTAGTGGGGGAATCAATTTTCTCTGGGTGGAAGCATAGATCGGGCCTTCTCAACCAATCCCGAGAAAATCAACAAGTTTGATTGGCTAGGGAGAGAGATCGGGCGAAAATGGAGCTTGGAGCATTAATGGAGCTTTGGGGGAAGAGGTAAGTCAACTTTGGGGAAGAAGACCCCCTTTCATAGTGGGGGAAACAATCCAACCGTTACCCCCTTGAGCAGCCCCGCAGAGGGCGGTACTACCGCTGAGGCCAGCGATACTACTGCTGGGACTGCAGTACTACCGCTCCCCCACGCAGTACTGCCGTTCGGACCCCTGCGCGGTACTACCGCGGTGGTAGGGCGGTACTACCCCTCTCGAGCGGCACTACCGCATCTACTGCTGCTGCTTAGTGCCGCACAATCCGCCACGAGAGGCGACCCCCTCGAATCGACGCGGTAGGAGCGCGGTGCCGCAGCGGTACTATGGCGAGGACCCACGGGTGGTACTACCGCTGCCGAGCGGTACTGCTGCCTGCGGCTCTTGAGCGGTACTACCGCTGGGGACCGCGGTACTACCGCTGGGACCCAAAACAAGCACAAGGAAGGGGAATGAGCTCTCCATTGAAGCGGAAAGGCTCAGAGGGTGTGAAAAGGATGTGTACATGTTGATTCCACCCTAGCATTACCAAAGCGGACCCCTCTTGATAGTACGGTGCCTCCTACGAAACTAGTCCACCAAAAAACAAACAAAAGAGCTACACCGTCTTGAATAACACTCCGAGGGGAAAGAAATCGTCTCGTGCCAAAGGATGAAACTCTGAAATGCACAAAGCACACGATTAGTCCGCAAACATGTTGTCATCAATCACCAAAACTACATCGAGAGAGATATGCCTTAACAATCTCCCCCTTTTTGGTGGATTGATGACAACCAGGGATTTGCACAAAGATAAGACATGAAAGTAAAGATACTTAGAACTACAAAATATAGACGGGATCCCCCTGAATGTGTGCACCTAGTTAGTAGTGCCTTTGGAATGCAAGACACACACATTAGGATCAACACTCCCCCTATATTTTATAGTACAACAATCTAAGCATAGGATACATGAGAGCAGGGTATATAACAGGATAAGCATGCAACTCATAAGATACCAAAGTACTAGATAGACATAGATAATGATAAGATAAAGATAAGGTAGCATATGTCTCACACCATATGACTGGAACTTAGGTCTCACGGGAACAACACCAAACAACGCAAACGGCGAGAAAACACAACGACACCAAAAACCAAACCACAAAGACACACTCGCAAACACAGCAACAACAGAAATCCCTAAACTCTCTCCCCCTTTGGCATCGAGACACCAAAAGGGCAAAGATCGTTGCTACGGCTCCAGGTGGTAGAAAACTGAGGAGCACTCTCATCACATCCTGGTAGGGTCATCCGCACTGCCATCCTCAGTCAGAAATTGCTCGGTGTCTGAATCGGTCCACGGATAGTGCTGCTGAACCCATTCCTCCTCAGTGATCTGGCCCTCAGAACCACTGGCAATGGTCGCACCCAGCTGACGCATGATCTCCTTGTGACGCCCCTGGCCTACTTTCAGCCACATGAGTCATGTACTGACCATGAGACTCCGTGCAGAAAAGCTTCTTCATCTTGTGCTTGAGCTTCTTTGCCCAAGAGGGCTCTGCTCCAGAGGGCTCATAGTCCTCATCGTTATCATTGTCCTCAGCACCGCCCTCAGTCTCCATGTTAGCAGCAGTAGATGGACCCTCGGATTTAGGTGCTGGGGTGCCCCAATTGTCCTTCTTCCTCATACACTTGATCTCATGAGAAACCAATTCTCAAGTTTCCAGCATAACCTTGGGATAGACACGTGCCCAGGCCTTCTCAATGAGCCGCATGATGAACGGACCGTAGATCAGGCACTTGCGCTCAGAAACGGCAGAAAGAATTTCAGACCACATAACATGAGAAATGTCCAGGGACTCGTCAGTGTTTTCTTCCTTCTCATGCTGGCAGAAGAGAAGCATGTCCACGACATAGGAGTGGACCATATCCAGATTCCCGATGTGAGGGAAGAGAGTCTCTCGGAAGAAACGATGAAGGATGTCCAGAAAGGTAGATAGCTCATAGGTTTCCTTCTTAGTCACAGGGTGAACCTTCACAGAACAGTAGGGCCAGAGGGCTTGCTTGTGAGTGGAGGTAGCATTGCGGTGAGGGCGGAAGCTGACTGGAGTCTCAAGCCTGTGATCTTCCACCCCAAGTAACTCCATGAAGGCCTTCCACTTGACAGAAAGCAACTTGCCATTTGTCATCCAAGTCAGAGTCCTTTCTGCATCAGTTCCAAGATGGACAGTAGCATAGAATTGAGCCACCAAATCTGCATCAAAATCCTTGTTGAACTACATGATTTTGAGAATGTTCAGCTGAGAACACATCTGAAGGGCTTCGCCAAAGTACTCAGGGTCCTTATCCATAGCATCTGTGTTGATGGAGCGTACATCAACAAAGAGATTCTTCTTAGCCTTGATCACGTCAAAGTAGATGGAAAACTGAAAGCGGTTCCAGCATGGGCGGTTGACCAAAGTGGGGCCTTGGTCTTCCTCATAGGGGTTGTGGCGACGCCTTGCCCAGAACTCCTTGGCAGACAGCTCAGTCACAGTCTTCCCCTTTGGCTTGCTGGCAGGTTTCTTCGAGAGCTTTGGAGCACTTGAGGAAGCACCTGCTGGCGGCGGTGGAGCACTTGAGGAACCACCTGCTGACTCAAATGTGCGGTAGCGCTTTGACATTGCACGACCGAGGTTGACATGGCGGACCTGCTGCTCAGGATGATCATCACCTGGAACCAAACACACGACCAGAAGAAACACACGAAAGAAAGAGCATAAGCCACCAAACAAAACAACATGGAACAAAATGTGGTAGGAAATGATGGAACTGGGCATCCAGCGGTAGTACCGCGACCCAACCGCCGCAGTACCGCTCGGGCGGTAGTCTGCTTAGGATGGCGGTAGTACCGCTCAAGATGGGGAACGACAGTTCCCTACTGCCATGGACAGATCCGGCACTACCAGAGATGCCAAATTCAAAAATAGGCCTACCAAACATCAATCCAAAGGGCCTAGACGCCAACTCCATCCTACTCAAGCCTCGACATAGCCAAAAGACAAGAAAAACAATGCCTATTGCCCCTAAAAACTAGATGCAAGATCTAGGCAAAGAGAGAACGGGAACAGGGGCAATACCGGCATCCATGGCTAGAGGACGAGGTGGGGATCGACTCCACTGGAGGAAATGGAGAGGGACGGCATGAAAACGGCGGCCGGCCGAGGCCCTCCTATGGCGAGACGTCGGTGGAGCGACGAGGAAGACGAGCGAGTGGGGGCGAATGGGTATGGGGAGAAAACAACTCCCCCTGCCCCGACATAACCCCCCCCCCCATCGCCCGCCCCGCAGCGGTAGTACCGCTGGGTGGACGGTGATACGTCTCCAACGTATCTATAATTTTTGATTGTTCCATGCTATATTATATCCTGTTTTGGACATTATTGGGCTTTATTATACACTTTTATATTATTTTTGGGACTAACCTATTAACCAGAGGCCCAGCCCAGAATTGTTGTTTTTTGCCTATTTTAGGGTTTCGTGGAAAAAGAATATCAAACGGAGTCCAAATGGAATGAAACATTCGGGAACGTGATTTTCGGAATGAACATGATCCAGAGGACTTGGACCCTACGTCAAGCAACCAACGAGGAAGGCACGAGGTAGGGGGCATGCCTACCCCCCCTGGCGCGCCCTCCACCCTCGTGGGGCCCATGTTGCTCCACCAACATACTCCTTCCTCCTATATATACCTATGTACCCCCAAACTACCAGATACGGAGCCAAAACCCTAATTCCACCGCCGTAACTTTCTGTATCCACGAGATCCCATCTTGGGGCCTTTTCCGGAGGTCCGTCGGAGGGGGTATCGATCACGGAGGGCTTCTACATCAACACCATAGCCTCTCCGATGAAGTGTGAGTAGTTTACTTCAGACCTACGGGTCTATAGTTATTAGCTAGATGGCTTCTTCTCTCTTTTTGGATCTCAATACAAAGTTCTCCCCCTCTCTTGTGGAGATCTATTCGATGTAATCTTCTTTTGCGGTGTGTTTGTTGAGATCGATGAATTGTGGGTTTATGATCAAGTTTATCTATGAACAATATTTGAATCTTCTCTGAATTCTTTTATGTATGATTGGTTATCTTTGCAAGTCTCTTCGAATTATCAGTTTGGTTTGGCCTACTAGATTGATCTTTCTTGCAATGGGAGAGGTGCTTAGCTTTGGGTTCAATCTTGTGGTGTCCTTTCCCAGTGACAGTAGGGGAAGCAAGGCACGTATTGTATTGTTGCCATCGAGGATAACAAGATGGGGTTTATATCATATTTCATTAGTTTATCCCTCTACATCATGTCATCTTGCTTAAAGCATTACTCTGTTCTCTTGGACTTAATACTCTAGATGCATGCTGGATAGCGGTCGATGTGTGGAGTAATAGTAGTAGATGCAGGCAGGAGTCGGTCTACTTGTCTCGGAAGTGATGCCTATATACATGATCATACCTAGATATTCTCATAACTATGCTCAATTCTGTCAATTGCTCAACAGTAATTTGTTCACCCACCATAATACTTATGCTCTCGAGAGAAGCCTCTAGTGAAACCTATGGCCCCTGGGTCTATTTTCCATCATATTAATCTTCCAATACTTAGTTATTTCCTTTGCTATTTATTTTACTTGCATCTTTATTTCTCTTTATTATAAAAATACCAAAAATATTATCTTATCATATCTATCAGATCTCACTCTCATAGGTGCCATGAAGGGATTGACAACCCCTTTATCATGTTGGTTGCAAGGAGTTTATTTGTTTGTGTAGGTGCGAGGGACTCGTGTGTGGCCTCCTACTAGATTGATACCTTGGTTCTCAAAAACTGAGGGAAATACTTACGCTGCTCTACTGCATCACTGAGGGAGTCCTGGATTAGGGGGTGTTCGGGTAGCCGGACTATACCTTCAGCCGGACCTTGGACTATGAAGATACAAGATTGAAGACTCGTCCCGTGTCCGGATGGGACTTTCCTTGGCGTGGAAGGCAAGCTTGGCGATGCGGATATTCAAGATCTCCTACCATTGTAACCGACTCTATGTAACCCTAACCCTATCCGGTTGTCTATATAAACCGGAGGGTTGTAGTCCGTAGGCAATCAACTCCATATACAACAATCATACCATAGGCTAGCTTCTAGGGTTTAGCCTCCTTGATCTCGTGGTAGATCTACTCTTGTACTACCCATATCATCAATATTAATCAAGCAGGACGTAGGGTTTTACCTCCATCAAGAGGGCCCGAACCTGGGTAAAACATCGTGTTCCCTGCCTCCTGTTACCATCCGGCCTAGACGCACAGTTCGGGACCCACTACCCGAGATCCGCCGGTTTTGACACCGACATTGGTGCTTTCATTGAGAGTTCCTCTGTGTCGTCGCCTTTAGGCCCGATGGCTCCTTTGATCATCAACAATGATGCGGTCCAGGGTGAGACTTTTCTCCCCGGACAGATCTTCGTCTTCGGCGGCTTCGCTCTGCGGGCCAATTCGCTCGGCCACCTGGAGCAGATCGAAAGCTACGCCCCTGGCCATCAAGTCAGGTTTGGAAGCTTAAACTACGGCTGACATCCGCGGAAACTTGATCTTCGACGGGCTCGAGCCACGGCCAAGCGCGCCGCACTATCTCGAGGGGCATGATCTAGCTCTGCCCCCGGACATTGTCCTGGAGGCCGCACACGCATCGGTTTCGACCCCTAACTCAGAGCCTATTACGCCAATCGAGGATGAGCGGTTGGACGTCACCTCCGGGGCTGCGATCCCAAAAGCGATCGAGCCGAACGCTAGCCCCGCACTCTGCATGACCCGTGACTCCGAGGATCCGGACTCCTCCCCGGACTCTGAACCCCCCGCGCCCCTGCCAATCGAATCCGATTGGGCGCCGATAATGGAGTTCACCGCCACAGACATCTTTCAGCATTCGCCTTTTGGCGACATCCTGAATTCTCTTAAGTCTCTCTCTTTATCAGGAGAGCCCTGGCCGGACTACGGTCAGCGAGGGTGGGATACGGACGATGAGGAAATTCAAAGCCCACCCACCACCCACTTTGTAGCCACTGTCGACGATCTAACCGACATGCTTGACTTCGGCTCCGAAGACATCGACGGCATGGACGACGATGTAGGAGACGAACAGGAACCAACACCTGTAGGGCGCTGGAAGGCCACCTCGTCATATGACATATATATGGTGGATACTCCAAAAGATGGAGATGGCGATGGAACAGTGGGGGATGACGCCCCCAAGAAACAGCCAAAGCGCCGGCGTCAGCGGCACCGCTCTAATCCCGCCAAAGCAAAAATGGTGATTCCGGCATGGGAGATAATACTACCCCGGATAGCGCCGAAGAACACCCACCTCAGCAAGATTTGGCACAGGAAGATGGAGAAGCCAGCCCTCATGAGAGAGCGGCAGACCGAGAGGTCGAGGATGATAACTATACGCATCCCTCCGAAGACGAGGCAAGCCTCGATGACGACGAATTCGTCATACCATCAGACCCCGCCGAACAAGAGCGTTTTAAACGCAGGCTTTTAGCCACGGCAAGCAGCCTCAAGAAAAAGCAGCAACAGCTTAGAGCTGCCCAAGATTTGCTAGCTGACAGATGGACTGAAGTCCTTGCGGCCGAAGAGTATGAACTCGAATGCCCCTCCAAGAGTTACCCGAAGCGTAGGCCGCTACCCCGATCAGAGGAGGAAGCACCTACATCACCAGCGCATGACATGGCAGACCGGCCACCTCGCGGCCGCGACAGAGAGGCCTCTCGGCCCTCCACCCAAGCCATGCCCCGACGCCACTCAACTAAGGCACAGCAAAATGCGCCCGACCTGCGAGACATACTGGAGGATAAGGCAAGACAAACAAGATCGATCTATGGATCGCGCAGGCGCCCTATGGCATGTGACAATGATCTTCACTCCGGATACAACAAATCTGGCCGGGCCAAACACAACAGACATAGCTCTTCCGAGCTGCGTCGTGATATAGCCCAGTACAGAGGCGCCACACACCCACTATGCTTCACGAATGAAGTAATGGATCATAAAATCCCAGAGGTTTTCAAACCCGTAAACATCGAATCATACGATGGCACAACAGATCCGGTGGTATGGATCGAGGATTATCTCCTTCACATCCACATGGCACGCGGCGATGATCTACACGCCATCAAATACCTCCCGCTCAAACTTAAAGGACCGGCCCGGCATTGGCTTAACAGCTTGCTAGCAGACTCAATCGGTTCTTGGGAGAACCTAGAAGCCGCATTCCTCGACAACTTCTAGGGCACTTACGTGCGACCACCGGATGCCGACGACTTAAGCCACATAATTCAGCAGCCAGAGGAATCGGCCAGACAATTCTGGACATGGTTCCTAACAAAGAAAAACCAGATAGTCGACTGTCCAGACGCAGAGGCCCTAGCAGCCTTCAAGCATAACATCCGCGACGAGTGGCTTGCCCGGCACCTGGGACAGGAAAAGCCGAAATCCATGGTAGCCCTCACGACACTAATGACCCGCTTTTGCGCGGGAGAATACAGCTGGCTAGCTCGCAGTAACAACTTATCAAAGAACCCTGGTAATCTGGATACCAAGGACAAAAGTGGCAGGACACGTCGGAATAAGCAAAAACGCTGCGTTAGCAGTGACAGCAATGAAGACACGGCAGTCAATGCCGGATTCAAAGGCTATAAATCCGGTCAGCGGAAAAAGCCATTCAAAAAGAATACTCAGGGCCCGTCCAGTTTGGACCGAATACTCGATCGCTTGTGCCAGATACATGGCACCCCCGAAAGGCCAACCAATCACACTAACAGGGATTGTTGGGTGTTCAAGCAGGCAGGAAAGTTAAGGGCCAAAAACAGAGACAAGGGGCTGCACAGCGACGACGAGGAGCCCAAGCCGCCGAACAACAATGGACAGAAGGGCTTTCCCCCACAAGTGCGGACGGTGAACATGATATACGCAACCCACATTCCCAAGCGGGAGCGGAAGCGTGCGC
Organism: Triticum urartu; assembly: GCF_003073215.2. Classification (NCBI taxonomy): domain Eukaryota; kingdom Viridiplantae; phylum Streptophyta; class Magnoliopsida; order Poales; family Poaceae; genus Triticum; species Triticum urartu. The sequence goes on from NC_053028.1 coordinate 406,138,975, forward strand.
TACGGGAAGTATACGCGATGGAGCTAGTCGCCCCAAAGTTCAACCCATGGTCCTCCTACCCGATCACTTTTGATCGAAGGGACCATCCCACTAGCATCCGTCATGGCGGCTTCGCCACATTGGTTCTTGACCCAATCATCGACGGATTTCATCTCACAAGAGTCCTCATGGACGGCGGTAGTAGCCTAAACCTGCTTTATCAGGATACAGTGCGGAAAATGGGCATAGATCCCTCAAGGATTAAGCCCACAAGAACGACCTTTAAAGGCGTTATACCAGGTGTAGAAGCCAACTGTACAGGCTCAGCAACACTTGACGTGGTCTTCGGATCCCCGGAAAATTTCCGAAGCGAAGAGTTAATCTTCGATATAGTCCCGTTTCGCAGTGGCTACCACGCCCTACTCGAACGAACCGCATTCGCAAAGTTCAATGCGGTGCCGCACTACGCATATCTCAAGCTCAAGATGCCAGGCCCTCGAGGAGTAATTACGTTCAATGGAAACACCGAACGCTCCCTCTGTACGGAGGAGCATACGGCGGCTCTCGCAGCGGAGGTACAAAGTAGCCTTCTCAGGAAATTCTCCAGTCCGGCCATTAAAAAGCCAGACACTGCCAAGCGCGCCCGGAGTAACCCACAGCAGGACTGCCTGGCACACTCTGAGCAAGCGTAGCAATGCGGCCCCAACCCCAGCTTTCGCGACATAGCGAAACCAGTACCTCGCGTACATAACTACGCCCTTGAAATACCATGGGCACAGGGGAAGGGGCACAATAACGGCATGCCCAAAATATGGCTTAAAACGTACTAGGGGTTGCCGGATTCTTTTTTTAATTTTTTCTTACTTTTAGGACTCCATACTTCGGACAACCTGTTCGGCACAAATGATGCAAGATCCAGGGAGGCAGACAAGCCATGCCACATTATGGAACTCCCAGGTGGTCTCTGTTACGAGCGGTATACCTGTTTTAAATACAATTCCACGGCCTGCCCCTGGTCAAGACATACTGAATAGTCCAATATCTTTTGCTTACCGCACTATTTGTATCATTCGGCTTTGATAAATAGCCTCTCTATAAACAATGCTTAGCTTCTTTTTTGCATTATCTTCTTTTCACATTTATGTTTATTAAATGACATGATTGCACCCGTACACCATGGTACGGCAAACACGCCAGGGGCTTCAGTACCCCTCATAATGGTGTGAGAAGTCCGTACACTTTCACAAGTGCGGCACCCCGAACTTATAGCACTATATGCATCGGCTCCGAATCATGATTTGGGTCAATAGTTGGGTTTGCCCGGCTCCTATGTTTTGGTGCCTTACGTTCCGCTCTATCGGCTAAGGTAGCACTAGGAGAACCACTGCGATTGTGCCCCGGTTCAGCTGGGTTAAGCACCTCAGTGGAGAAAGCTAAAACTGACTGTCATGATGTGGCGAGAGACCGGTCGCTGTTCGAGAGGTTTTTCGAGTCCCTAAAGGCTTATGCCGCTTCGAGCGAGGAGCTGGCTTTGTCCGGCCAAGGCGTGGATAGCGCCCCGAACTCGGTCTTCCGAACTAGGGGCTTCGCTGAAATTTAAAACTATAGAGTTCTATGGCTAAGTGAGAGTGTTCAAGCATTATAGTCCGATTGCCTGGTTCGTTGTGCTGAGCGCCTCCCTTGAAGGACCCAACTATGGGAAAAAGAGCGCTCAGGTTTATCCCGAACACCCCAAGCACTAGTGGCACGGGGGCAGAAGCCGACGACTGGCCATCTCCCAATTTTTGATAAACGGCCGCACAGAAAGTAATATTTTAAATTCAATAAGCATTGCTTAGCGCATATGAACAAGTTTTCAGCGCATAGGATAAACACGAGCGAGTTCATTCAAATATCACATCCTTGGTACATTCATCCGCCACAAGGCGGGCACCTGCAAGAACATCCTTGTAGTAGTTCTCGGGCTTGCGATGCTCCTTCCCCGGCGGCGGCCCGTCCTTCACAAGCTTCTCATCGTGCAGCTTACCCCAGTGCACCTTTGCATGGGCAAGGGCCCGACGGGCACCTTCGATGCAGACGGAGCGCTTGATGACCTCAAGCCTCGGACAGGCCTCCACCAGCCGCCGCACCAGCCCGAAATAGCTCCCAGGCAGGGCCTCTCCGGGCCACAGCCGAACTATGAAGCCCTTCATGGCCTGCTCGGCCGCCTTGTGGAGCTCGACCAGCTGTTTCAGCTGGTCGCTCAAGGGCACAGGGTGTCCGGCCTCAGAATACTGAGACCAGAACACCTTCTCTGTCGAGCTGCCCTCTTCAGCTCGGTACAATGCGGCGGCATCGGATACGCTGCGGGGAAGATCTGCGAATGCCCCTGGAGAGCTCCGGATTCGGGTAAGTAACAGGTAGTTCACTTTTATATTTCTGCTTTGCATAAAGAATGCCTTACCCGCTGCTATCTTCCTCATCTCCTCCAACTCTTGGAGGGCCTTTTGGGCTTCGGCCTTGGCAGACTTGGCAGCCTCTAGGGCCGTTGCAAGCTCGGATGCTTGCGCCTTCGACTCCAGCTCCAAACTCTCATGTTTTTTCATGAGAGCCTGCAGCTCTTGCTGCACCTCGCCGACCTGAGCCCCAAGTCTGTCTCGCTCGGTGCGCTCCGCGGCCGTTTTCTTTTCAGCCTCAGACAGCGCCTGCTTAAGGGTCGCCACCTCAGTCATGGCCCCTACAATAAGCAGTACAATCCTATTACTCTTTTTTGCAATCAAGCCTTTTTATAGGCACTTTTTCTGTAAGGTATTTCTTACCTTCTTCCTCCTCGAGCCGCCGCTTGGCAAGGCTGAGCTCTTGCTCGGTCCGCTCGAGGTCCTGCTTCAGGACACCCACCTCCGCAGTCAGTGCGGCGGTGGATAGCAGCGAAGCCTGCATACGCATATTGACTCTTTTTTTTAGACTCCTGCGAAATTTAATAGATCCTCTATTCGGCTTTTCTTTCCGAACGCCAAACAGAGCATCAGGGACTACTGTCTATGCGGTAATATTTTTACATATTTTTACTTACCTCGAAGCCTGTTAGAAGGCTAGCGCAAGCTTCAGTCAGTCCGCTCTTGCCGGACTGAACCTTCTGGATCACCGTACTCATAATAGTACGGTGCCCCTCGTCGATGGAGGCGTCGTCAAGCACCTCCAGCAGATTGTCCGGCACCTCCGGTTGGACGGAGGCCGCCGGCTTAGAAGGCTTGCTCCTCTTGGAAGGAATTCGCCTACCGTGGTCCGGAACTGATTCCGGCGCGGTGTCCAGCACAAAGCCGGACTTAGAGCCCTGGGGAGCCTTATCCCCTTCACTCCTGGAGTCCGGGAGGTTGCCTTGCGGCTCCTCCGAGACCACCTCCTCCTGCCCCGGAGCTTGTCGCGACGCCACTTCGGCATCGTCTGCAGTGCGGGGGGAGACAGCGGGCGGAACTGAGTTCACGTCCGATGAGTCCAGGGAGCCGCTCGACGATTCGTCGAATTCGGCCTGGGGCAGACTGCATAATTACATTCGACATTAGGGAAAGCTGTGCAACAAAGGAACATCATGAGTTACTCTGATATCCGAACTTACGATTTCGCCGGACGCTTGGCCCTGTTTGGCCACTCCTCTTTGCCCTCTTCAGCGTTGGGGGCGTAGTCCAGCGGAGGGGTCTTCCTTTTCCTAGACCCCTCGGCCTCCCCCATTGGGACGGCCTTCCTCTTCTCTCCTCCCTCCGCTAGGGGGAGATTTTTCTTCTTCCTCCTCCTCGTTTTCGCGGGAGGAGGGTGTCTCGGACTCGTCAGATGACGAGTCCGACACCACCATGTTGCGGGCACTCTTTCGAGTCCCCGTGGTCTTCTTCTTCTTGGCCTTCTTCTCCAGCACCACATAAGGCGCCGGAACCAGCAGCTTTGCTAGTAGAGCTGGGGCTGGGTCTTCGGGCAGCGGAGCTGGACAGTTAATCGGTCCGGATATCGCCCGCCAAGCCTGTCAAAGGTAAGGGAGTTTAGATCCCGCATAGAGTCAAACTATGAAAAAAGCTTAACATCCTGTAAAAGGTGTAGATGGCATACCTCGCTAGCGTGACGCTGCGAGCTGTATCCGCGGTCCTCGGAAGCGGATGCGGGAGCCTCGGCACCCTTGAATAGCATCTTCCAGGCGTCTTCGTACGTCGTGTCGAAGAGCCTGGTGAGGGTTTGATGCTGCGCTGGGTCGAACTCCCACAGATTAAAATCCTGTTGTTGGCACGGGAGGATCCGGCGGACGAGCATAACCTGGATTACATTAACAAGCCGGATTGGCTTGTTCACCAGGGACTGGATGCATGTTTGCAATCGGTCACCTCTTTTTTGTCACCCCACGACAGGTCCGTCTCTTTCCAGGACATAAGCCGCGTGGATGGTCCGGATCGGAACTCGGGGGCTGCGGTCCATTTCGGATCGCGCAGCTCAGTGATATAAAACCACCCGGATTGCCATCCCTTTAGGGTCTCCATGAAAGAGCCCTCGAACCATAGGACATTGGCCATCTTGCCCGCCATGGCACCTCCGCACTCCGCCTGGCTGCCGCGCACCACCTTGGGCTTGACGTTGAAGGTCTTGAGCCAGAGGCCGAAATGGGGGCGGACGCGGAGAAAAGCCTCGCACACGACGATAAACGCCGAGATGTTGAGGATGAAGTTCGGAGCCAGATCGTGGAAATCCAGGCCGTAGTAGAACACAAGCCCCCGGACAAATGGGTGGAGTGGAAAACCCAGTCCGCGGAGGAAGTGGGGGAGAAATACTACCCTCTCATGGGGCCTTGGGGTGGGGAGAAGCTGCCCCTCTTCGGGAAGCCGGTGCGCGATGTCCATGGACAGGTATCCGGCCTTCCTTAGCTTCTTGACTTTACCCTCCGTGACGGAGGAAACCATCCACTTGCCTCCCGCTCCGGACATTGCTGGAAAAGGTTGAGGTGGGAAGTGCGGGCTTGGGCGCTGGAGCTTGGGTGCGCAGGAGATGGATAGGCAAAGGAGGAAGAAGGCGTAGGTAAAAAGGTGGATCCTTGTCCCCTTATATGGGCGGATGCGATTGTGCGTCCCCACCTGCCTAGTAAAACTCGCTTGCCTCCCAAGCGCCATGATAAGTGGTGCGGTTGGGTTACCCACGTCCGTATTGATGAGAATCCCGTAAAAGGGGGGTACACGATCTCTGCTTTGACAAGACGTGCCAAGGAAACTGCCTCGCAAAACAACGCTGAGGTGGAAAAGTGAAAATGATTCGAGTGAAGGACTTGGCTGTAGTATGTTGACGCACTGCGGAATACGTCAGCAAATTTGATTTGTGTTAATATTATTCTCTCTATGGCAATATGTGGAAGCTTATTTTGCAGAGCCGGACACTACTCTTGGTGTTTACAATCTTCTATGAAGGACTTGGAGGAGGAACCCGCCTTGCAATGCCGAAGACAATTTGCGCGCCGGACTCGTCGTCATTGAAGCCTGGTTCAGGGGCTACTGAGGGAGTCCTGGATTAGGGGGTGTTCGGGTAGCCAGACTATACCTTCAGCCGGACTCCTGGACTATGAAGATACAAGATTGAAGACTTCGTCCCGTGTCCGGATGGGACTTTCCTTGGCGTGGAAGGCAAGCTTGGCGATGCGGATATTCAAGATCTCCTACCATTGTAACCGACTCTATGTAACCCTAACCCTATCCGGTGTCTATATAAACCGGAGGGTTGTAGTCCGTAGGCAATCAACTCCATATACAACAATCATACCATAGGCTAGCTTCTAGGGTTTAGCCTCCTTGATCTCGTGGTAGATCTACTCTTGTACTACCCATATCATCAATATTAATCAAGCAGGACATAGGGTTTTACCTCCATCAAGAGGGCCCGAACCTGGGTAAAACATCGTGTTCCCTGCCTCCTATTACCATCCGGCCTAGACGCACAGTTTGGGAGCCACTACCCGAGATCCGCCGGTTTTGACACCGACAATCACCCTTTCCTCTTCAAGGGAAAACCAACGAAGTGCTCAAGAGGTAGAAAGAAGGATTTATGGCGCCGTTGCCGGGGAGTCTACACAAAAGTCATCATACCAAGTACCCATCACAAATCCTTATCTCCCTCATTACATTATTTGCCATTTGCCTCTCGTTTTCCTCTCCCCCACTTCACCCTTGTCGTTTTATTCGCCCTCTCTCTCTCTCCGTCCTCTCTCTCTTTCTCTATTCGCCTCTTTTGCTCGTTTCTTGTTTGCTTGTGTGTAGGTTTGCTTGCTTGTCGTTATGGCTAGTCCCCTATCTTCTCCATTGTCTCCTGAAAATGAAGTTCTTAATTAAGCAAAGGGAAGGAGAAAACCTAAAAGACGCTTGGTATAGAATTTGCAATGCTCAAAATAGATCTACCAGGAAGCAATCTACTTATATTATTCTTCGCAATTTTTATGTAGGTGCTATTCCTTGGCACAGATATGTCCTTGATACCATTACCGGAGGGAACTTCTTAGGTAGCCACAATTTTGATTCCTATAATGCTATGATATATTTATTTGGCTCACCCCCTCTTTTGGTTAATGGAACTATGTTAACTTTGGAGCATGTAATGCAAAAACTTGAAATTATTGAAAATAAAGTTGTTACCATAGAGTTAATTGAAAATTTCTATAAAAAGATCCACAACCAAATTAGTCAATATGGATCTAAACTAGGAGTCACTTTGAAAAATATTAAGGAGAAGGAACCCATAGTTAATGAAAGAATAAATCATGATTCCACTAGAATCGATAAGCTTGAGGGTATCATTACCAACTTGGGAACTGCTTTTTATTCTGTAAAGAACACCCCAAGTCCTCCAACTAAAATTTCCAAGCTTATGTATGTTCCTAAAAATAATGGTGAATCCTCTAGCAAAGAAACTGCGGATCTCAAATCTATAAGTATTCATCCTAATCTTTTTACTATCATTAAGGAACCATTTGCTAATAATGATTTTTTTTATTTTGTGACTAGAAGTTTGATTATTGATAAAAGGAAAGAAACTCCTAAAAGTGATAGATGTCTCATTAAAGAATTACCAACTAAACATACCTAGATCTATCTTCGCTTTTATACCTAGCTAGGGGCGTTAAATGATAGCGCTTGTTGGGAGGCAACCCAATTTTATTTTTATTCCTTGCTTTTTGATCCTGTTTAGTAATAAATAATTTATCTAGCCTCTGTTTTGGTTGTGTTTTTTGTGTTTAATTAGTGTTTGTGCCAAGTAGAACCGTTGGGAAGACTTGGGGAAAGTCTTTTTAATCTTGCTGTAAAAAAAAGAAACTTTAGCGCTCACAAGAACTGCTTCCATTTTTATTTGGAAAGTGATACTTAGTTAATTATTTTTGCAGATGATTAATAGGTAAATTCCTCACGTCCAGAAATTTATTTTAGAATTTCTGGGGTTCCAGATCTTGCGTTAGCTACAGATTACTACAGACTGTTCTGTTTTTGACAGATTCTGTTTTTTGTGCATTGTTTGCTTATTTTGATGAATCTATGGTTCGTAAAATAGTTTATAAACCATAGAGAAGTTGGAATAAAGTAGGTTTAACACCAATATAAATAAATAATGAGTTCATTACGGTACCTTGAAGTGGTGTTTTGTTTTCTTTCGCTAACGGAGCTCACGAGATTTTCTACTTTAAGTTTTGTGTTGTGAAGTTTTCAAGTTTTGGGTAAAGATTTGATGGATTATGGAACAAGGAGTGGAAAGAGCCTAAGATTGGGGATGCCCATGGCACCCCCAAGATAATCTAAGGACACCTAAAAGCCAAAGCTTGGGGATGCCTCGGAAGGCATCCCCTCTTTCGTCTACTTCTATCGGTAACTTTACTTGGAGCTATATTTTTATTTACCACATGATATGTGTTTTGCTTGGAGAGTCTTGTACTATTTGAGCCTTTATTTGTTAGTTTTCCACAATCATCCTTTCTGCACACACCTTTTTTGAGAGAGACACTCATGATTCGGAAATTGTTAGAATACTCTCTGTGCTTCACTTATATCTTTTGAGTTATATAGTTTTTGCTCTAGTGCTTCACTTATATCTTTTAGAGCACGTTGGTGGATTTGTTTTATAGAAACCATTGTTATCTCATGCTTCACTTAGATTATTTTGAGAGTCCTACAAAATAGCATGGTAATTTGCTTTAATTATGTTAGGCATTCAAGATTAATAATAAAATTTTCTTATGAGTGTGTTGAATACTATGAGAAGTTTGAAACTTGATAATTGTTTTGAGATATGGAGATGGTGATATTAGAGTCGTGCTAGTTGAGTAGTTGTGAATTTGAGAAATGCTTGTGTTGAAGTTTGTGATTCCCGTAGCATGCACGTATGGTGCACCGTTATGTTAAGAAGTCGGAGCATGATGTATTTATTGATTGTCCTCCTTATGAGTGGCGATCGGGGACGAGCGATGGTCTTTTCCTACCAATCTATCCCCCTAGGAGCATGCGTGTAGTACTTTGCTTCGATAACTAATAGATTTTTGCAATAAGTATGTGAGTTATTTATGACTAATGTTGAGTCCACGGATTATACGCACTCTCACCCTTCCACCATTGCTAGCCTCTCTAATACCGCGCACCTTTCGCCGGTATCATAAACCCACCATATACCTTCCTCAAAACAGCCACCATACCTACCTATCATGGCATTTCCATAGCCATTCCGAGATATATTGCCATGCAACTTTCCACCGTTCCATTTACTATGACACGCTCCATCATTGTCATATTGCTTTGCATGATCATGTAGTTGACATTTTAGTTGTGGCAAAGCCACCGTTCATAATTCTTTCATATAAGTCTCTCATGCATCATTGCTATCCCGGTACACCGCCGGAGGCATTCATATAGAGTCATACTTTGTTCTAGTATCGAGTTGTAATCATTGAGTTGTAAATAAATAGAAGTGTGATGATCATCATTCATAGAGTATTGTCCCAAAAAAAGAGAAAGGCCAAAAAAAGAAGGCCCAAAAAAAGAATAAAAAGGGGCAATACTACTATCTTTTTTCCACACTTGTGCTTCAAAGTAGCACCATGATCTTCATGATAGAGAGTCTCCTTTGTTATCACTTTCATATACTAGTGGGAATTTTTCCTTATAGAACTTGGCTTGTATATTCGAACGATGGGCTTCCTCAAAATGCCCTAGGTCTTCGTGAGCAAGCAAGTTGGATGCACACCCACTTAGTTTCTTTTTGTTGAGCTTTCATATATTTATAGCTCTAGTGCATATGTTGCATGGCAATCCCTACTCACTCACATTGATATCTATTGATGGGCATCTCCATAGCCCATTGATATGCCTAGTTGATGTGAGACTATCTTCTCCCTTTTGTCTTCTCCACAACCACCATTCCATTCCACCTATAGTGCTATGTCCATGGCTCACGCTCATGTATTGCGTGAAAATTGAAAAAGTTTGAGAACATTAAAAGTATGAAACAATTGCTTGGCTTGTCATCTGGGTTGTGCATGATTTGAATACTTTGTGTGGTGAAGATGGAGCATAGCCAGACTATATGATTCTGTATGGATAACTTTCTTTGGCCATGTTATTTTGAAGAGACATAATTGCTTAGTTAGTATGCTTGAAGTATTATTATTTCTATGTCAATATTAAACTTTTATCTTGAATCTTTCGGATCTGAATATTCATACCACAATTAAGAGAATTACATTGAAATTATGCCAAGTAGCATTCCACATCAAAAATTTTGTTGTTATCATTTACCTACTCGAGGACGAGCAGGAATTAAGCTTGGGGATGCTTGATACGTCTCCAACGTATCTATAATTTTTGATTGTTACATGCTATATTATATTCTGTTTTGGACATTATTGGGCTTTATTATACACTTTTATATTATTTTTGGGACTAACCTATTAACCGGAGGCCCAGCCCAGAATTGCTGTTTTTTTCCTATTTTAGGGTTTCGCAGAAAAAGAATATCAAACGGAGTCTAAACGGAATGAAACCTTTGGGAATGTGATTTTCGGAATGAACATGATCCAGAGGACTTGGACCCTATGTCAAGACATCAACCAGGAGGCCACGAGGTAGGGGGCGCGCCTACCCTCCCGGGTGCGCCCTCCACCCTCGTGGGCCCCCTGTTGCTCCATCGACGTACTCCTTCCTCCTATATATACCTACGTACCCCCAAACTTTCTGTATCTACGAGATCCCATCTTGGGGCCTATTCCGGAGCTCCGTCGAAGGGGGCATCGATCACGGAGGGCTTCTACATCAACACCATAGCCCTTCCAATGAAGTGTGAGTAGTTTACCTCAGACCTACAGGTCCATAGTTATTAGCTAGATGGCTTCTTCTCTCTTTTTGGATCTCAATACAAAGTTCTCCCCCTCTCTTGTGGAGATCTATTTGATGTAATCTTCTTTTGCGGTGTGTTTGTTGAGACCGATGAATTGTGGGTTTATGATCAAGTTTATCTATGAACAATATTTGAATCTTCTCTGAATTCTTTTATGTATGATTGGTTATCTTTGCAAGTCTCTTCGAATTATCAGTTGGGTTTAGCCTACTAGATTGATCTTTCTTGCAATGGGAGAAGTGCTTAGCTTTGGGTTCAATCTTGCGGTGTCCTTTCCCAGTGACAATAGGGGCAGCAAGGCACGTATTGTATTGTTGCCATCGAGGATAACAAGATGGGGTTTATATCATATTGCATGAGTTTATCCCTCTACATCATGTCATCTTGCTTAAAGCGTTACTCTGTTCTCTTGAACTTAATACTCTAGATGCATGCTGGATAGCGGTCGATGTGTGGAGTAATAGTAGTAGATGCAGGCAGGAGTCGGTCTACTTGTCTTGGACGTGATGCCTATATACATGATCATACCTAGATATTCTCATAATTATGCTCAATTCTGTCAATTGCTCAACAGTAATTTGTTCACCCACCGTAATACTTATGCTCTCAAGAGAAGCCTCTAGTGAAACCTATGGCCCTCGGGTCTATTTTCCATCATATTAATCTTCCAATACTTAGTTATTTCCTTTGCTATTTATTTTACTTGCATCTTTATTTCTCTTTATCATAAAAATACCAAAAAGATTATCTTATCATATCTATCAGATCTCACTCTCGTAGGTGACCTTGAAGGGATTGACAACCCCTTTATCACGTTGGTTGCGAGGAGTTTATTTGTTTGTGTAGGTGCGAGGGACTCATGTGTGGCCTCCTACTGGATTGATACCTTGGTTCTCAAAAACTGAGGGAAATACTTACGCTGCTCTACTGCATCACCCTTTCCTCTTCAAGGGAAAACCAACGCAGTGCTCAAGAGGTAGCAGGCGGTAGTACCGCTTATGCTTCATCAGCGGTAGTATCATGCACACAACGGTAGTACCGCTCAGCCGCAAAAAGGACTGGCCAAAAAGGCTTAGCTCAAGAAAAGAAACCGAGAAGAAAACGCAAACAAACACACACACAAAACCAACAAAAGGGAACGAGAAACACACACCTCTCCAAGAGAGGGCGGTGGCCGAGGCCATCGATGTTTGAGTTCCGTGGTATGGCGCCACGAAGATTTTAACCTTGGGCCCATGACCAACACTCATCTTTGAAGCACAAGTACCATCAAAAATGGCTAATGTGAAAGAGTTTGATTAGTTTATGCATTATGGGGGGAGGGAAAGTTCATTGAGAGAACAACACTCCCCCTATGTCCATGCCTACATCTAAACTAGACATCAAGATGAGTGTGGTAGGGTGTGCAAGGGTTCAAGTCACATTGCTCGAATCAATGATATTTAGCTCCTGCCTTAACTCGCGAAATCTTGCTTCATCCAGGGGCTTCGTGAAAATATCTGCAAGTTTAACATGAGTGTTGACATAGTTGAGCTCGATCTCCCCTCGCCTAATGTGATCCCGGATGAGGTGATACTGAATCTCAATGTGCTTCGTCTTGAAGTGTTGTACCGGGTTGAGAGAAATCTTGATGGCACTTTCATTGTCACACCAAAGAGGCACTTTGTCACAAATGACACCGTAATCCTTTAAAGTTTGCCTCATCCATAGAAGTTGTGCACAACAACTACCAGCTGCCACATACTCCGCTTCAGTGGACGAGAGAGACACACAACTTTGCTTCTTGGAAGACCAACTCACCAAAGAGCAACCAAGAAATTGGCACCCTCCAGAAGTGGACTTCCTATCCACTTTGTCTCCCGCCCAATCGGAGTCCGAATATCCTACAAGCTTGAAGTTTTCTCCTCTTGGGTACCATAAGCCAAAGTTTGGGGTATGAGCCAAATATCGAAAGATTCGCTTGACCGCCACAAAGTGGCTTTCCTTAGGTGCGGCTTGAAACCATGCACAAATCCCCACACTCAACATGATATCCGGTCTAGATGCACAAAGGTAAAGCAAGGAGCCGATCATGGAGCGATATACCTTTTGATCCACCGCTTTACCATTGGGATCAATGTCAAGTTGGCACTTGGTGGGCATTGGAGTGGAAGCTGGCTTGACATCACTTAGCTTGAATCTCTTGAGCATGTCTTGAGTGTATTTGGCTTGGTTGATGAAGGTTCCTTCTCTCCTTTGCTTCACTTCGAACCCAAGGAAGAACTTCAACTCTCCCATGGAAGACATCTCGAACTTTGAGGTCATGAGAGCGGCAAATTCCTCATTGAAAGCTTTGTTAGGGGAACCAAAGATAATATAATCAACATATAATTGGCACACAAACAACTCCCCTTTGACCTTCTTAGTAAAAAGAGTGGGGTCGATTAGCCCAACTTCAAAACCACGGTCTTGTAACAACTCGGTAAGGTGGTCATACCATGCACGTGGGGCTTGTTTAAGGCCATAGAGTGCCTTATCGAGTTGATACACATGATCGGAAAAGTAGGGATCCTCGAACCCGGGGGGTTGCTTGGCATATACCAATTCATTAATGGGACCATTAAGAAAAGCACTCTTCACATCCATTGGTTGTAACTTAAAGTTATGATGGGAAGCATATGCAATCAACATGCGAATGGATTCAAGATGAGCAACGGGGACAAAGGTTTCACCTTAGTCGATACCCTCAACTTGGGAGTACCCTTGTGCTACCAACCGAGCCTTGTTGTGAATGATAATCCCATGAGCATCTTGCTTGTTGTTGAATATCCACTTGGTTCCAATGACATTGTGGTTCTCCATTGGCCTTGGCACCAATCTCCACACCTTGTTGTGTTCGAAGTTGTTGAGTTCTTCATGCATGGCATTGAGCCAATCCGGATCTTCGAGTGCCTCATAGACCTTTTGGGGTTCAACACACGAGACAAATGCGTGATGTTAACAATAGTTTGCTAATTGTCTACGAGTGCTTACCCCTTTCTTAAGCTTCCAAGCACATTTGTCATGAGATGATCCTTGGTGGAGAGCTTGGAAGCAATCTTGGCGGCACGACGCTCCAATTCCTCCTCGGGGGTGAGACAAGGAGTGGTCACTTGATCATCTTGAGCGCCATCTTGAGATTGTTCTTGATCTCGAGGAAGCTCTTGATCTTGAACTTGCTCGGAGGAGAGAACTTGACCTTGGGCATCACTTGATGTTACAACACCAACTTGATATTGACCTTGCCCTTGGTCTTGTTCTTAAGGTTGAGGGCCTTCACTTTGTTCTTCGGAAGCATGTGGGCCTTGGGTTGGTGATGGCTCCACAAGAGTGGAGCACTGTCCTTCTCCTTCGGCCAAAAGGGGTTCCTCAATGGGTAGAATAAAACCAACACCCATTCTTCTTATGGCTTGGGGAGGAATTTCATCACCTACATCACAAGTGCCACTTTCCTCCACTTGGAGCCGTTATTCTCATCAAACTCCATGTTACATGTCTCCTCAATAAGTCCTGTGGACTTATTGAGGACACGGTAAGCATAGGAGTTTGTAGCATAACCAACAAATATGCCCTCATGATATCTAGCCTCAAATTTCGACAAACGAACACCTTTCTTGAGAATGAAACAATTACACCCAAACACCCGAAAGTACTTGAGGTTGGGCTTGTTCCTGGTGAGTATCTCATATGGAGTCTTGTTCAAGCCTTTGCGGAGGTAGAGCCGATTTGATGCATGACATGTGGTGTTGATGGCTTCGGCCCAAAAGTTGTATGGAGACTTGAACTCCGCCATCATGGTCCTTTCCGCATCCATCAACGTCCGGTTCTTCCTCTCCGCTACACCATTTTATTGAGGGGTGTATGGTGCGGAATATTGATGCTTGATCCCCTCATCACTAAGAAACTCATCCAAGGTGTAGTTCTTGAACTCGGTGCCGTTGTCACTTCTTATCGTCAAGATCTTTGCATTGTGTTGATGTTGAGACTCATTTGCAAAGTCGATGACGGTTTGTTGGGTCTCACTCTTCCTCTTGAAGAAATATACCCAAGTGTATCTTGAATAATCATCCACAATCACCAAGCAATACTTCCTACCCCCAAGACTATCAAAATATGGGGGCCCAAAGAGATCCATGTGAAGGAGCTCCAAAGGCCTCTTCGAGAAAATGATAGTCGTGGGAGGGTGAGCCTTTTCATGTAGCTTCCCTTCGAAACAAGCACTGCAAGCATGATCTTTGGCAAAACTAACATTTGTTAGTCCATGGACATGGTCCCCCTTGAGAAGTCTTTGCAAAGATCTCATATTGGCGTGGGCTAAACGGTGATGCCAAAGCCATCCCACGTCAACTTTAGCCATTAGGCATGTCGCGGTCTTAGTGGGTCGCTCAGAAAAGTTAATCACATAGAGACCGTTCTCGACATGCCCAACAAAGTCTACTTTAAGAGTCTTGCTCCACAAGAGGGCCATGGTATCAATATCAAAGAAAGTGGCAAAGCCCATGAGTGCTAGTTTACGAACGGAAAGTAAATTGTATGCAAGGGACTCAACAAGCATGACCTTCTCGATCGTAAGATCATGAGAAATGACAACTTTACCGAGTCCCAATACCTTAGAGGACGAGGCATCACCCCACTCGACGTTGGTAGGCATGGATGGAATCTCTTGCACGTCCACCACCAAGTCCTTGCTTTCGGTCATATGATTAGTAGCTCCACTATCGAGCAACCATGATCCCCCACCGGAAGCAAACACCTACAAGAGATCAATGCTTGGTTTTAGGTACCCATTTTGTAATGGGTCCTTTGATGTTAGTAACAAGGGTCTTAGGAACCCAAATAGACCATTCAATATACTCATAAGGATAACCAACAAATTTGGCATAAACATGCCCATCTCTAGCACGGCACAACACATAAGAAGGGTTAAAGTCACCGACTTTGTTGGGAAGGGAGCGTTGCCCTTCTTGGCATCACTACCCCTCACGGTGTTCTTCTCCTTCTCCTTAGTAGCACCCTCTCCCTCCTTCACAAATGTTTGCTTGAGAGGAGGAGGTCGTTTGGCCTTGTCATTCTTCTTCTTGTTCTTGGACTTGGGCACGTACCCAATCCCTTCCTTGGCCACAACTCCCTTTTGGTTGGTCAAAAGGTCGTTGAGGTTCTTCTCGCCTTGTATGCAAGACACAAGACCTTTCTCAAGTTGCACATTTAACTTAGCGTTCTCCTCAACAAGATGCACATTCTCACAACATGGGTTAGTAGCACTTGCATTATCAATTAACATCATACGAGGAAAAGTGGCTTTCTCCTTGGTTAGATTTACTTGAAGTTGATCATGAGACTCTTTGAGGCTAGCATGAGCACCCTTCAAGACCTTGTGAGCCTTGTCAAGGAGATCAAACTCCTCTTTGAGTCTAGCAAGATCAACCCCAAGCTTGGCCTTCTCGGAGTTTAGCACACGAGAAACAACGAGAGCATGATCAAAATATTTCTTTAACTTAGCGTGATCAACGTCGTGTGACTCCTCAAGAGCCAAATGAAGACCACGCTCTTCCTCAAGAGAATTGGAAAGATCCAAAATCTCATCGTCATAGTCACGACTATGCCCCTCCATCTTGGAGATAGTATCTTCGTGAGCCTTGATCATGTCATTGGCTTCACCAAGTTGTTCCAAGAGAGCAACGAAATGCTTCTTGGATTTACCCTTGAGTTTACCCATAAAGGACTCAAACTCATTTTCCTCCACATTATATCCCTCATATTCATCAATGCAATCCATCAAGGAAGGATTATTAATGATGGTAGTTTTTATGTTGGGGGTTACCTTGTTGGTGGCTTTAGCCATGAGGCACTTGGCGGTGATGTTCTCATTGGGTGAGTCGAAGAGAGACACTCATGGATTTTTTGCAACGGCAACGGAGGCCATGGCAACCGACTCACCATCTTCATCATCATCATCATCCTCATGGTACTCTTCTTGAACCACCAACGCCTTGTGAGGGGTCTTCTTGGTGAAGTTGCTCTTGTTTGGGAAAGACTTGGCATTGTCCTTTCGGATGAGCTTGCCACCATTGTCTTCCCTCTTCTCATACGGGCACTCCGCAACAAAATGGCTCACATTGCCACAATTATAGCAAGTCCTTACATGTTGCTTGCTCTTCGTGCCACCTGAGTTGTTCTTGTTGAAGTTTGTCCTTGAGTTTTTCTTGCTCCAAAATTGCCTTGAAGCAAGTGCCATGTGTTCATGATAGGCATACTTTGTATCTTCGGGGTTGCTTTCCTCTTCTTCCTCTTCTTCTTCTTCTTCAACACAAACCTTGGCCTTCAATGCAAGGTTGGGCTTCTTTGCCCTTTGAGAGTGAAGCACCGCATTGTCGGTGGTTTTGTCCAAGATGTTCATAGCCACAAACTCGTCCAACACTTCACTTGAGGATAAAGTGTGGAAATCCGGCCTTTGACGAATGACGGAGGACATGGCCTTGTGGTAAGGCATCATTGCCTTGAGGAATTTACGCTTGACCCAATTGTCATCCGTGTCCTTGCTCCCATGATCTCGGAGTGAGACCACGAGTTTGGTTACTCTCCGATAAAGCTCACGAGGTTCTTCATCTTCTTTCATTGCAAACTCATCGGCTTCATCTTGCACTACTTCATAGTTGGAGCGTTGAATGCTTGCGCTTCCCTAGTAGAGAGAGATAACACAAAGCCCAAGGCGAAGGCCCGAAGATGAGGTAGAACTTCAGGTGGAATTGCATCTTGGATGATGAAGAGAGCATTCTCATTGAATTGATTATCCGCGGCTTCTCGAGGGGTGAAGTTGCTTTGGTCATGCGGATAGAAACCTTCTTCAATGATTCTCCAAAGATTAGTATTCACATGATTTAAATGACGCTTAAAGCGATAAACCCAAGAATCAAAGTCCTCATTTTTCACAATCTTAGGGGAGGACTGGCATGATTCAAACGAGTGGAAGGAATCGGTCCACCATAAACGAGTGCGGGTTCCACATGGGCAAAGATGCCGGTGCCATATTTACCACTAGAAGAAGGAGCCTTTTCACTAGTAGCTCCCCGCTTGTTGGAGTTAGCATCCGTCACCTTGTCAGTGGGATCACCCACTTTCAACGGTGCGGTGGATAGTTTAAGCCCTTCAATGAATTTAGGAAATATGCTTTCAACCTCGGTCGTCATGGAGGTTTTCAATGTCTCCAAGGCCACATTGAATTCCTCACGAGAGACCGAGGTTCCCCCATCGCCCATAGACGAGATCGGATTCACACCGGAGTGCTCCTCCACACCGTCTACGGTGTCAACCATACTCTTCGAACGGCAAAGTCCTTAGTAAAGAGACGAGGCTCTGATACCAATTGAAAGGATCGATATAGTTGACTAGAGGGGGGTGAATAGGCAAGTAACAATTTTTAGCTTTTCTTTACCAAATTAAACTTTGCATGAAAGTAGGTTGTCTAGATGTGCAACTAGGTGAGCAACCTATATGATGCAACAACAACAAGCACACAAGCAAGCAAGGGAAGTAACACAAATAAGCTTGCACAAGTAAAGGTGTGAGATAACCAAGAGTGGAGCTGGTGAAAACGAGGATGTGTTACCGAAGTTCCTTCCTTTTGAGGGGAAGTACGTCTCCGTTGGAGCGGTGTGGAGGCACAATGCTCCCCAAGAACCACTAGGGCCACCATATTCTCCTCACGCCCTCACACAATGCGAGATTCTGTGATTCCACTATTGGTGCCCTTGGAGGCGGCGACCGGACCTTTACAAACAAGGTTGGGGCAATCTCCACAACTTAATCGGAGGCTCCCAACAACACCATGAAGCTTCACCACAATGGACTATGGCTCCGTGGTGACCTCAGCCGTCTAGGGTGCTCAAACACCCAAGAGTAACAATATCCGCTAGGGATTAGTGGGGGAATCAAATTTCTCTTGGTGGAAGCGTAGATCGGGGCCTTCTCAACCAATCCCGAGCAAACCAACAAGTTTGATTGGCTAGGGAGAGAGATCGGGCGAAAATGGAGCTTGGAGCATTAATGGAGCTTTGGGGGAAGAGGTAAGTCAACTTTGGGGAAGAAGACCCCCTTTTATAGTGGGGGAAACAATCCAACCGTTACCCCCCTGAGCAGCCCCGCAGAGGGTGGTACTACCGCTGAGGCCAGCGGTACTATCGCTGGGACTGCGGTACTACCGCTCCCCCACGCAGTACTGTCGTTCGGACCCCTGCGCGGTACTACCACGGTGGTAGGGCGGTACTACCGCTCTCGAGCGGCACTACCGCATCTACTGTCGATGCTTAGTGCCGCACAATCCAACACGAGAGGCGACCCCCTCGAATCGACGCGGTAGGAGCCCGGTGCCGTAGCGGTACTACAGCGAGGACCCACAGGCGGTACTGCCGCCTGTGGCTCTTGAGCGGTACTACCGCTGGGGACCGCAGTACTACCGCTGGGACCCAAAACAAGCACAAGGAAGGGGAATGAGCTCTCCATTGAAGCGGAAAGGCTCAGAGGGTGTGAAAAGGATGTGTACGTGTTGATTCCACCCTAGCCTTACCAAAGCGGACCCCCTCTTGATAGTACGGTTTCTCCTATGAAACTAGTCCACCAAAAAAGAAACAAAAGAGCTACACCGTCTTGAATAACACTCCGAGGGGAAAGAAATCGTCTCATGCCAAAGGATGAAACTCTGAAATGCACAAAGCACATGATTAGTCCGCAAACATGTTGTCATCAATCACCAAAACTACATCGAGAGAGATATGCCTTAACACCATGTGACCAACACCCAACGGGTTTACTAGAGTCAATAATCTAGTTCACATCGCTATGTGATTAACACCCAAAGAGTACTAAGGTGTGATCATGTTTTGCTTGTGAGAGAAGTTTAGTCAATGGGTCTGCCACATTCAGATCCGTATGTATTTTGCAAATTTATATGTCTATAATGCTCTGCATGGAGCTACTCTTGCTAATTTCTCCCACTTTCAATATGTATCCAGATTGAGACTCTGAGTCATCTTGATCAGTGTAAAAGCTTGCATCGACGTAACTCTTTACGACGAACTCTTTTATCACCTCCATGACCGAGAAATGTTTACTTAGTCCTCTTAGGTAACTAAGGATAACTTTGACCATTGTCCAGTGATCCACTCCTGGATCACTATCGTACCCCCTTGCCAAACTCATGGCAAGGTACACAACAGGTTTGTTACACAGCATGGCATACTTTATAGAACCTATGGTTGAGGCATAGGGAATGACTTTCATTCTCTTTCTATCTTATGCCGTGGTTGGGCTTTGAGTCTTACTCAACTTCACACCTTACAATACAGGCTAGAACTCCTTCTTTGACTGATCCATTTTGAACTCCTTCAAAATCTTGTCTAGGTATGTACTCATTGAAAATCTTATCAAGCGTCTTGATCTATCTCTATAGATCTTTATGCCCAATATGTAAGCAGCTTTACTGAGGTCTTTCATTGAAAAACTTTTATTCAAGTATCCTTTTATGCTATCCAGAAATTCTATATCATTTCCAATCAACAATATGTCATCCACATATAATATTAGAAATGCTACATAGCTCCCACTCACTTTCTTGTAAATACAAGCTTCTCCGAAAGTCTGTATAAAACCATATGCTTTGATCACCTCGTCAAAAGTCTATATTCCAACTCCGAGATGCTTGCACCAGTCCATAGATACATCGTTGGAGCTTACACACAATGTTAGCACCTTTAAGATCGACAAAACCTTCTGGTTGCATCATATACAACTCTTCTTTAAGAAATCGATTAAGGAATGCAGTTTTGACGTCCATTTGCCAGATTTCATAAAATGCGCCAATTGCTAACATGATTCGGACAGACTTAAGCATCGCTATGGGTGAGAAGGTCTCATCGTAGTCAAGTCGAGCTTTTGCGACAAGTCGAGCTTTGTAGACAGTAACATTACAATTAGCGTCGGTCTTCTTCTTGAAGATCCATTTATTCTCTATGGCTCGCCGATCATCGGGCAAGTAAACCAAAGTCCACACTTTGTTCTCATACATGGACCCTATCTCAGATTTCATGGCCTCAAGCCATTTATCAGAATTTGGGCTCATCATTGCTTCTTCATAATTCGTAGGTTCGTCATGGTCTAGTAACATGACTTCCAGAATAGGATTACCGGACCACTCTACTGTGGAACGTGCTCTGGTTGACCAACGAGGTTCGGTAGTAACTTGATCTGAAGTTTCATGATCATCATCATTAGCTTCCTCTCTAGTTGGTGTAGGCATCACTGGAACGGTTTTCTGTGATGAGCTACTTTCCAATTCGAGAGAAGGTACAATTACCTCATCAAGTTCTACTTTCCTCCCACTCACTTCTTCCGAGAGAAACTCCTCTAGAAAGGATCCATTCTTAGCAACAAAGATCTTCCCTTCGGATCTGTCATAGAAGGTGTACCCAACAGTTTCTTTTGGGTATCCTGTCAGTGTCAAAACCGGCGGATCTCGGGTAGGGGGTCCCGAACTGTGCTTCTAAGGCGGATGGTAACATGAGGCAGGGGACACGATGTTTACCCAGGTTCGGGCCCTCTTGATGGAGGTAATACCCTACGTCCTGCTTGATTGTTCTTGATGATATGAGTATTACAAGAGTCGATCTACCACGAGATCAAAGAGGCTAAACCCTAGAAGCTAGCCTATGTTATGATTGTATGTTGTCCTATGGACTAAAACCCTCCGGTTTATATAGGCACCGGAGGGGGCTAGGGTTACACAAGGTCGGTTACAAAGGAGGAGATATACATATCCGTATTGGCTAGCTTGCCTTCCATGCCAAGTAGAGTCCCATCCGGACACGGGACGAAGTATTCAATCTCGTATCTTCATACCCCAACAGTCCGGCCAAAGGATATAGTCCGGCTGTTCGGAGACCCCCCTAATCCAGGACTCCCTCGGTAGCCCCTGAACCAGGCTTCAATGATGATGAGTCCAGCGCGCAGTATTGTATTCGGCATTGCAAGCGGGTTCTTCTCCGAATACTTCGTGGAAGATTTTTGAACACAAGGATAGTGTCCGGTTCTGCAAAATAAGTTCCACACCCCACCATAGAGAGAATAATATTTCCATAAATCTAATCATCTGACATGTTTTGGCAGCACAACATCACGTCACAGCCCGGTCCTTATCTGAATCGTTTTTCTCAACCAGCGCTGCGCATATTGCGAGGCAGTTTTTTCGTCACGTCTTGTCAAAGTAGAGATCGTGTCCCCCTTATTATGGAATTCTCTTCAATACAGACGTGGTTAACCCAACCGTGCATGTTGGTATGACTCCTAGATCTTAGGCAAGTCCAAAATGGCCATGAGGAGGATGCTCGATATTCACTCTCTTTATAAAGAGGACGAGGCTTTTTCTTTTTTCCCTATCGTGCTCAATCGAATCCTTCCCCTGCCTCGAGTTCTAACACCCAAAGCTCAGGTCAGGCACTTTGGACCTTCAACTATGTCCGGATCCAACCTTCAAGGTCGGTGGATGCCTTCCTCTGTCACAAAGGAGAACATCAAGAAGTTGAGAGAGGCCAGATATCTGACCGCCGAAATTTTGCATAGGCTGCCTGCCCGAGGGCAGGTCATCCCTACTCCCGAACCCAACGAGAGCGTTGTGTTCGTCTCCCACTTCCTCCGGGACTAGGCCTCGCTCTGGATCCCTTTGTTAGGGGTCTTATGTTCTATTACAGGCTAGATTTTCACGATCTGGCCCCGGATTCCCTTCTTCACATCTCGTCATTTATTGTCGTATGTGAGGCCTTCCTCCGCATTACCCCTCACTTTGGCCTGTGGCTCAAGACCTTTGATGTGAAGCCGAAGATGATCGAGGGGCAGCACGCAGCGTGCGGAGGTGCTTTAATAAGCAAAATCGCTGATGCTCCATGGGCAGAGGGTTCCTTCCCAGAGGTGTCCGGATTGTGGCAGCGGGAGTGGTTTTACATCATAGCTCCCCGAAGTGCCAAGTGGGTAGCTGCCCCTACCTTTTGCTCGGGCCCCCCACCACAACTGATGTCATGGATCAGCAGGGGGCTGAGCCGGGGTCCAACCAAGGACGTCCCAATACTGCAGAGTCGTATCTGAGATCTCTTCGAGGGAGATTTCAGTCTGGTTATGGTAATGCAAGTTATGCTAGTTCGTCGAGTCCAACATTGCAAACGTCGGCCCCTCCGCATGTGGGAATTCAACCCGGAAGGACCACGTGTTATTCAGCATTTCCTCAGCATGATGCACGAAGAGATGTACAAATCGTTCTTCGGACCCCAAATAGAGTGTCTGGGCACCACCGAGGATGTGGGCCTGAGCTACAACCGCCCCGCTGCCCAAGTAAGTAATCCCATGTCGAACCTGCTGTCCTTTTATTTATCATGGCATCATTCTAAAGAGCCACCTTTTGACCAGGACTGGATAACAAAGGCGATGATGATCAGGTGTTCGGCCCCCCTTCCTAAGGGCTTGGACAATCCGATACTGGACAAGATGCTCGAGCCGGCGCCTTATCAAGTGTCCTCAAAGGAAGATGATGGGGGGGATAAAGAGGGCGAAAGCGGGCCTCACTCACTACTTATTCCAGCCAGGGGAATGAGCACCTCCGCGAGGGAGGACAATCAAAGGGAAGAATCTGACATTCTCTCTCCCCGGGGAAGGAAGAGGACTACCTCTGAAGATCCGGAAACTAAGCTTTCCAAACGGGAGAAGAAATCTTCATCAGAGGGTCCTGCCTCGGAGGGTATTCTTGCCACACAATGTCCGCGCGGGGATCAGCCCTCTACCGAGCTGTAAGTAATCGAAAAGTACTTAATAGTGAAAACACCCTACCTGAAAGCACAAGTGCTCCCTAGGTGGTTTTGATAATTGATGACAACATATCTCTTGTTGGACTAACATTTCGATCTAGCATGTTTCAGATAAGTTCAACAATGGAGTGGCATGGACTAAAAGTTGTGGGAACTCCTTCGAGACGCTAAGGACAAAGGATTGGCTCAAGCTCAAAAGCTCAAGACTCTTCATTTTATATTTTAGTGATCCAAGATCACATTGAGTCTTTAGGAAAAGCCAATACTATCAAGGAGGGATGAGGTGTTGCTTAATGAGCCTCTTGCTTCATGTGCTTAGTGATATGCTCCAAAACCCTCAACTACTTTCCCATATCCACATATGACCTAAACCCTAAGCCAAACTCGGTCCTACCGATTCTTCCTATCCGGCGCCACCGAGTTTCTCTTGTCATTAGCCACTGCCAAACCCTAGCAATTCGGTCCTACCGATAGGGATCTCGGTCTCACCGAGATGGGGTTGCAAACTCTCTGTTTCCCTTTCGTAACTTTTCGGTCTCACCGAAAGAGCGAATCGGTCCCACCGAGATTGCAATGTAAACTCAGTGTTTCCCCTTTGTAACTTTTCGGTCTCACCGAGTTCCACTCGGTCTCACTGAAAGAGCAAATCGGTCCCACCGAGTTTGCCTGACCAACTCTCTGGTTAGCTAATTACCAAATTCGGTCTCACCGAGTTTGTGTAATCGGTCTCACCGAGATTATGTTATGCCCAAACCCTAACCATATCGGTCCTACCGAGTTGCATGTCAGTCCCACCGAAAATCTCTAACGGTCACTAGGTTTACATTTTCGGTCCGACCGAGTTTATTGATTCGGTCCCACCAAGATTGGAAAACTGTGTAATGGTTGGATTTTGTGTGGAGGCTATATATACCCCTCCACCTCCTTCTCATTCGATGAGAGAGCCATCAGAACACACACACCATTCCAACTCATATGTTCTGAGAGAGAACCACCTACTCATGTGTTGAGACCAAGACATTCCATTCCTACCATATGAATCTTGATCTCTAGCCTTCCCAAGTTGCTTTCCACTCAAATCTTCTTTCCACTAAATCCAAATCCTATGAGAGAGAGTTGAGTGTTTGGGAGACTATCATTTGAAGCACAAGAGCAAGGAGTTCATTATCTACACACCATTTGTTACTTCTTGGAGAGTGGTGTCTCCTAGATTGGCTAGGTGTCACTTGGGAGCCTCCGACAAGATTGTGGAGTTGAACCAAGAAGTTTGTAAGGGCAAGGAGATCGCCTACTTCGTGAAGATCTACTGCTAGTGAGGCAAGTCCTGTGTGGGCGATGGCCATGGTGGGATAGACAAGGTTGCTTCTTCGTGGACCCTTTGTGGGTGGTTGCTTCTTCGTGGACCCTTCGTGGGTGGAGCCCTGTGTGGACTCGCGCAACCATTACCCTTGGGTGGAGCCCTGTGTGGACTCGCGCAACCGTTACCCTTCGTGGGTTGTTGAAGTCTCCATCAACGTGGATGTAGGATAGCACCACCTATCCGAACCACGGGAAAAACATCCGTGTCTCCAATTGCGTTTGAATTCTCCAAACCCTTCCTCTTTACATTCTTGCAAGTTGCATGCTTTACATTCCGCTGCTCATATACTCTTTGCATGCTTGCTTGATATGTATTGTGTGTGTTGAAATTGTGCCTAAACTCCACTTAAACCGAAAAGCTTAAAATTGCAACTTTAGCATTAAGTGTCTAATCCCCCCTCTAGAGACACATCTACTTCTAGATCCTACAAGTGGTATCAGAGCTTTGGTCTCCATTGCCTTGGTTTAATCACCATTGGAGGAAGATGGATGTGTCTTCTCTAGGGAGTCTTAGACATAGAGTGCCTATTCTTGATGGAAAGTATTTTCATGAGTGGAAAAATGAGATGCTTGTAATCTTCAATCAATATCATTTGAACAAGTATATTGCTAGCCCTTGTGCACTTCATATTGATCCTTTGCATCCTACCCTAGATGAAGATATTGACATGATTCGCAATCTTAGAACTATTGAGCTCATCATTAGAGGATTGCCCAAAAACTTGATTGCTATTTTGCCTACTCAAAGTTGTGCCTATACTATATGGAAATTTCTTGAGGAACGATTTCCCGATCATTCCTTGAAAACTTTGGATGAAATTCTCCATAAATCTATTGCCTTGAGTAAGATGAACTCTAGTGATCCTAGTTTTGATAAATGTCTTTTTGAACTTGCCAATCTTAAGCATGCTAAAGGAGATGTTGGAATCATTAATGATATCATATTCAAAGCTATAAGAATTCATAAAAGTGACCACCTTGATGATCATTTATCTAATGAATTACCCTCTCTAGGAAATGATGAGTCACAAGATCATGATGAACATGAATATTATGATGATGATGATAGTGACTTCGATCTTGATGATGCAATGAGACATTTTGGTCTTATGGCAAATCTTCGGGGATATGAATCAGGAGGAAAGGAATGGGTTCTTGATAGTGGATGTAATGATCATATGACCGGAGATGAAGAGATGTTTCATGAGCTTGCTGAAAATGACGGCCCTCGAAATTTGTCACCTTTGGTGATAATTCAAAGGGTAAAGTGGTTGGCCTTGGTAAGGTGGCCATCTCACATGATAGTTCCATTCAAAATGTCATGCTCGTTGAATCTCTGGGCTACAACTTACTTTCAGTATCTAGACTTGCTGATTTCGGTTTGAATGTCATATTTACTGAGGTAGATTGCCAAGTATTTCGTCGAGACAATCATAAAATGGTCTTTACAGGTATGCGTAGCGGAGATCTTTACATTGTCGATTTCTCTAAAAAGGCACAACCTAAAACTTGCTTTGTTGCTAAATCCTCAAAAGGTTGGTTGTGGCATAGACGACTAGGTCATGTTGGCATGAGAAACCTTGACAAGCTTATTAAAGGAAATCATATCCTTGGAGTTAATGATGTCATATTTGATAAAGATAGACTTTGCAGTGCTTGTCAAGCAGGTAAACAGGTTGGAGGAAGACATCCCGTGAAGAACATCATGACCACAAGGAGGCCACTCGAGCTACTTCACATGGATCTTTTTGGTCCCAACGCCTACAAGAGTCTCGGTGGAAATTCTTTTGGTCTAGTTATAGTTGATGACTTTTCAAGATTTACGTGGGTGTTCTTTCTTAATGACAAGTCGCAGGTCCAGAAGATCTTCAGAAACTTCGCTAGGAAGGCCCAAAATCAGTTTGATGTGAAGATCAAGAAGGTTCGGAGTGACAACGGAACGGAGTTCAAGAACGCAAATGTGGACACCTTTCTTGACGAAGAAGGGATTTCACACGAGTTCTCGGCTACGTACACACCTCAACAAAATGGAGTTGTTGAGAGGAAGAACCAGACGCTCATCGATATGGCAAGAACGATGCTTGATGAATACAAGACGCCAAAGCACTTTTGGCAGAAGCGGTTGAGACAGCTTGTCACGCAACAAATCGCTTATATCTTCACAAGCTACTCGGCAAGACGGCATACGAGCTCCTCACCGGTAACAAGCCTCAAGTTGGATACTTTCGAGTATTCGGCTCAAAGTGCTACATTCTTGATAAGCATCATCGTTCAAAGTTTGCTCCTAAATCTCATGAAGGTTTTCTACTTGGTTATGGCTCAAACTCTCACACTTACCGTGTCTACAACAATTTCACCCGAAAGGTTGAAGAGACGGTAGATGTGAAGTTTGATGAATCTAATGGCTCGCAAGTAGAGCAATTGCCAATTGATGTAGGAGACAAAGACCCTTCAGAAGCAATTCAAGACTTGTCCATTGGCAAAATTCGTCCAACGGAGGTGAAGGAGAGTACTTCATCCGTCCAAGTGGAAGCTTCTACTTCACGACAAGGTGAACCAAGAATCGACACGGAAGCATCCACAAGTGGGACACATCAAGATGAAGAAAACGAGGAAATACGTCAAGACAAACATCAACAACCTCCTTCTCCACAACGACAAGAGAACGACGACATCAACAATGAAGAAGGCCAAGAAGAAGAACAAGATGAAGAAGATGTTCAACGAAGACCCAAGCAAAAGCTCTCACGAGTTCGAGCAAGAATTGCCAAAGATCATCCCGTCGAGCAAATCCTCAATGATATACAAACCGGGAGAATCACTCGCTCAAAAACTCGTTTAGCTAACTTTTGTGAAAACTATTCATTCATCTCTAGCATTGAACCTATGAAGGTTGAAGAAGCATTGGAAGATCCAGATTGGATAAACGCTATGCATGAAGAGCTACATAATTTTGAGAGAAACCAAGTTTGGACATTGGTCGAGAAGCCCAACAACAACCACAACATCATTGGTACCAAATGGGTGTTTCGCAACAAGCAAGATGAAGATGGACAACTGGTTCGCAACAAAGCACGTCTCGTCGCCCAAGGATACACACAAGTCGAAGGTATGGACTATGGTGAGACGTATGCTCCCGTTGCTAGGCTTGAGTCCATTCGCATCTTACTTGCCTATTCTAATCACCATAATATCACCTTGTACCAAATGGACATTAAAAGTGCTTTTCTAAATGGTGAAATAGAGGAGGAAGTTTATGTCAAACAACCTCCCGGCTTTATCAATCCTAAGAAACCAAATCATGTTTACAAACTTCAGAAAGCTCTTTATGGTCTTAAACAAGCTCCTAGAGCATGGTATAAATGCTTGACCAAATTCCTTACTACAAGTGGTTTTGAAATTGGTAAAACTGATTCTACTCTTTTTACTAAAAGGGTTAATGGAGAACTATTTGTATGCCAAATTTATGTTGATGATATCATATTTGGTTCAACTAACCCTCTCTTTAGTGAAAAGTTTGGAAAGCTAATGTCAGAGAAGTTTGAGATGTCTATGATGAGTGAACTCAAATTCTTTCTCGGATTGCAAATCAAGCAAACTAAGGAAGTTACATTTGTCTCTCAAACAAAGTACACCAAGGACTTATTCAAGAAGTTCAATATGCAAGAATGCAAAGGTATGTCTACACCCATGCCTACTAGTGGACATAATGATTTAACTAAAGATGGTGAACCGGTTGATCAAAAGGTTTATCGCTCTATGATTGGTTCATTGTTATACCTATGTGCTTCACGTCCCGATATTATGCTAAGTGTGTGCATGTGTGCACGATATCAAGCTGCTCCTAAAGATTGTCATCTTAAGGCTGTGAAAAGGATAGTGAGATATTTAATCCATACACCAAATTTTGGCATTTGGTATCCTAAGAGGTCTTCTTTTGATCTTGTTGGCTATTCCGACTCGGATTATGCCGGAGACAAGGTTGATAGAAAGTCCACTTCGGGTACTTGTCAATTTCTTGGCAGATCTCTTGTGTCTTGGTCTTCCAAGAAACAAAACTCGGTATCCTTATCCACCGCCGAAGCGGAATACATTGCTGCTGGTTCATGTTGTGCTCAATTACTTTGGATGACCCAAACTCTTAAAGATTATGGAATTTATGTGAAACATGTTCCACTTCTTTGTGACAATGAAAGTGCTATCAAAATTGGTCATAATCCTGTACAACATTCTCGAACTAAGCATATTGAAGTTCGTCATCATTTCATTCGAGATCATGTTGCTAAGGGTGACATCAATCTTAAGCATGTTCGCACCGATAAGCAATTAGCGGATATATTCACTAAACCACTTGATGAGAAAGTGTTTTGCAGGTTGAGAGGAGAATTGAACATCATTGATGCTTCGAACTTGGAGTAGAAACTCCATTGGATACATGCAAGACATGAGCTTATGACTAATCCATGATATATCTCTTATGATAACCATCTTATGTCTTGGATATATTTGCACCTTGCATGTTGCCTAACCAATGTAGGTGCTTGGTTGAATCTAATTCCATGAGATTGCGACTCACTCACATCTTGAGCAATCTCTACAAGACCAAGACTCTACACAATAGTGGTTGAAGACAAGGAAGCACAAAACCATGAAACATATCCTTTGACAAATTCTATATTAAGCTTCATGATTGTCATTTTTAGATACACAAGTGCTTTTCCTTGCAAGAACTAACCCATGTAGGTAGATGAACTCAAACTCCAAGTGGTGCTCCCAACTCTCGATGAGCTACATCAACCTTGAGCACCCACACAAGTTCAACTACATGAGCAAGAACCACATCACCACCCAAGGTATGTTATTCCATCTTAGAGAAGCTTTACTCCAAGACATGAGTCAAAGCAACTCAACAAGATGTGAATACATCAAGATGCTTAAACGAAAAATGGTAACCCCATTTTGAGCTTAAACGATGAGTATGACCTATGATCAAGTGTTCTCACTTGACTCCTAAGTCAATATACTCTAACATAGGTGACTATGTCACCGCCCAATTCTAGATGAAGTTCTCTTGTGTTCTTTTCTGAGTCATTGCATTTGTCCCTTGCATATTTGTTTCTTTCTTGTTCAATCAAAAAAAACTTCATCTAGAAACTTTTACCATTTTCTTTTTGATTTTTGTTCTGCATAATTCTGCATCAAATTCCTTGCAAATCTTTCAGCTAATTCATTGCAAATCTTTGTGAAATCTTACTTGACTAGTGAGCTGAGGTGACAAGTGTTTCTCTCTATGATGAACTCGGTTTCACCGAATAGCTATTCTCGGTCCAACCGAATCCCTTTGTTACTACCGAAACATGCCACTCGGTGCCACCGATTTCGCAACAGGAAAAACAGTTTGCCACATATTCTATATTTCTTCTGACCCAGCTCCACTCAATGAATCTTATCCTCTACAAGCATCACAGTTTTATTCACTGCTTTGTACTGAATCTCAAGGACCAAACCTATTCGACAGATTCCAGGAAAAACCTTCTTGGAAATTGATGTCAAAGGGGGAGAGAGAGATCACATCAAAGCTTATCATCAGAGAGAGAGAGATCACATCAAAAGCTTATCACCTACAAAGGAGAAAGTACTAAGGGGGAGAGAATACTCAAGGATCCCATATATTAAGGGGAAGAAAGAAATCTCCAAGGGGGAGAGAATACTCAAGGATCCCAGATGCTTGATGTTCAAGAGGAGAGATGCCACATGTCTTTTTGGGGGAAAGACATGTTCATATGAACTCATTTGAATTTAGTTCTATTCATATCCTTCAGCTCTGATTTTCTGTTTCCTATCTTCTGCCAATATCCCATGTAAGATTCAGGGGGAGCAAGACACCTAAAGGAAAGAAATCAGTCAAATTCATTGCATATCTTTATTCTTGGGGACATGTTGAATTCAATATGGTACCTTGTACTCACTCTCTACATGTCATCCCAGTCTTGGCATTCTTGTGGTTTCTTTTGTTTGCTCTGGCTAGTGGATGTACCTGTGTTATCTAACCTTGTTTGTGCAGGTTCATTCCATCCTAAACCAACTCAAGACCACAAGGTAAGTATATGCATCAAAATCATGAGTATGAGGAATTCTTGCTTATGTACATACTGTTTGCAAGAAGGACTCATGAGCATGAAGGTATTTTCCTTGATAATCTTTTGCTCTGATGCATATGGCCAAGATGCATGTAACAATTTGCCTACTCTGTCATGGTTATGCTCTCACATGCCTCTCTATTTCATATTTACATGAGTGCATACATGTAGGGGGAGCCTATGCTTGTTACATGTTCTTCCAAAGCTTTACTTGTTGTTCTTTATATATTTATCTAAAGCTTTGATGTATGTTGCCATCAATTACCAAAAAGGGGGAGATTGAAAGCACAAGTGCTCCCTAGGTGGTTTTCATAATTGATGACAACATATCTCTTGTTGGACTAACATTTCGATCTAGCATGTTTCAGATAAGTTCAACAATGGAGTGGCATGGACTAAAAGTTGTGGGAACTCCTTCGAGACACTAAGGACAAAGGATTGGCTCAAGCTCAAAAGCTCGAGACTCTTCATTTTATATTTTAGTGATCCAAGATCACATTGAGTCTTTAGGAAAAGCCAATACTATCAAGGAGGGATGAGGTGTTGCTTAATGAGCCTCTTGCTTCATGTGCTTAGTGATATGCTCCAAAACCCTCAACTACTTTCCCCATATCCACATATGACCTAAACCCTAAGCCAAACTCGGTCCTACCGATTCTTCCTATCCGGCGCCACCGAGTTTCACTTGTCATAAGCCACTGCCAACCCTAGCAATTCGGTTCTACCGATAAGGGATCTCGGTCTCACCGAGATGGGGTTGCAAACTCTCAGTTTCCCTTTCGTAACTTTTCGATCCCACCAAAAGAGCGAATCGGTCCCACCGAGATTGCAATGTAAACTCAGTGTTTCCCTTTTGTAACTTTTCGGTCTCACCGAGTTCCACTCGGTCTCACCGAAAGAGCAAATCGGTCCCACCGAGTTTGCCTGACCAACTCTCTGGTTAGCTAATTACCAAATTCGGTCTCACCGAGTTTGTGTAATCGGTCTCACCGAGATTACGTTATGCCCAAACCCTAACCGAATCGGTCCTACCGAGTTGCATGTCAGTCCCACCGAAAATCTCTAAGGTCACTAGGTTTACTACTTCGGTCAGACCGAGTTTATTGATTCGGTCCCACCGAGATTGGAAAACTGTGTAACAGTTGGATTTTGTGTGGAGGCTATATATACCCCTCCACCTTCTTCTCATTTGAGGAGAGAGCCATCAGAACACACACACCATTCCAACTCATATGTTCTGAGAGAGAACCACCTACTCATGTGTTGAGACCAAGACAGTCCATTCCTACCATATGAATCTTGATCTCTAGCCTTCCTAAGTTGCTTTCCACTCAAATCTTCTTTCCACCAAATCCAAATCCTATGAGAGAGAGTTGAGTGTTGGGGAGACTATCATTTGAAGCACAAGAGCAAGGAGTTCATTACCTACACACCATTTGTTACTTCTTGGAGAGTGGTGTCTCCTAGATTGGCTAGGTGTCACTTGGGAGCCTCCGACAAGATTGTGGGGTTGAACCAAGGAGTTTGTAAGGGCAAGGAGATCGCCTACTTCATGAAGATCTACCGCTAGTGAGGCAAGTCCTGTGTGGACGATGGCCATGGTGGGATAGACAAGGTTGCTTCTTCGTGGACCCTTTGTGGGTGGTTGCTTCTTCGTGGACCCTTCGGGGGGTACCCTTGGGTGGAGCCCTGTGTGGACTCGCGCAACCGTTACCCTTGGGTGGAGCCCTGTGTGGACTCGCGCAACCGTTACCCTTTGTGGGTTGAAGTCTCCATCAACGTGGATGTAGGATAGCACCACCTATCCGAACCACGGGGAAAACATCCGTGTCTCCAATTGTGTTTGAATTCTCCAAACCCTTCTCTTTACATTCTTGCAAGTTGCATGCTTTACATTCCGCTGCTCATATACTCTTTGCATGCTTGCTTGATATGTATTGTGTGTGCTGAAATTGTGCCTAAACTCCACTTAAACCGAAAAAGCTTAAAAATTGCAACTTGAGCATTATGTGTCTAATCACCCCCCTCTAGACACATCTACTTCTAGATCCTACACTACCTTACTTCTGAAGACAATAACCGATGCTTATAAATTGTAGTCCGGATCATAGCCCTTCTCGACAGAGTTCATCTTCGGGGGATCTTCTTCCGGAGATGATGGAGAGCGAGACGCCTCCACCGGACACCCCGCCTCAAGAAGCGGGCGACCTTGAAGTGTCATTATGAAGGGTATCTCCGGATCCACTAGGGCCAGAGGATAACCCTTTGGTTGCCCGGAATCCCCAGTATCCGGCTCCTAAGGAGAGCGACAGCAAGGGTCCGTACAGTGTGCGGTTGGACGCGCTGAAGGATCTTCTGGGGCAAGCGGCCGTCTCGGAAGCGCATCGTACGCTAATGGGTACAGTAATTGAAAGGATTTCATCCGCTGAAAGCAGTTTGCATGAAGCCTTTATGAGTCTGCTAAAAGGCTTCGAGGTGCGTGAAATAATGTATGTTTTTAACAGTACGGCATACGTTAGGTATGCCCTATGCAGATAGTAGCCCCTGAGACTCTGGTTGTCGTTGAAACCGGCGGCAAACAGAGGATCATAGTCCCAGGTAATAACCAGACCGCCTTTAGGTGGCTGAAGCTCCGGTGGCTAGCCGGACTGATGGGTTTGCCGAGCTAAAGCGGCAACTTGATGCAGCAGATGCCGACATCGTGCTTGTCAACAAGCGGCTTGACGAGGCACAGGGTGAGTGATTTTTCTGGTGATCGTCACATAATAAGAGTAGCATCATGCCAGTATCTTTAATATGTTGTGACTGCAGATGGAGCTGCCACCATGGAGACCCTTCGGGTGGAGCTTGCCCGAGCCAAGGAGCAAGCAAGGAGTAGCAATGCGTCTGCTTTAAAGGCGGCCAAAGAGTTAAGGGCCGAACAGGCCGCGCATTACGAGAGCAAGGAAAAAATAGCCAAGATGGATGTAGAGTTAAAAGATGCTGCTGGCCGTTACCAGCTTCTTGAAGAAGAAAACCGGGCGAAGGCGACGGACCTAGAGAAGTCCCTGGTGGCTGCTAAGGAAGCCCGCTCCAAAATTAGAGCGACGAAGGAGGAGCTGAATCAAGCTGCAGATATCGTGTCTGGGAAGCCCTTCCTGTTGCGGACTAAGTTTGGAGATCCGAAGTATGCTCCTCTGGACTGGCTATGGAGTTCTGCGGACGCGTACATGGAGTTGGCTGCAAGTGTTGCTGATGCGACCGAGTACTTCAAGGATTAGAAAGGTCCCGAAGTGGAAAAGTTGTTCTGGTCACAGTTTCATGCTCCAGTCCGTCCGCTGCTGTTGAATGAGCGATTGGCCGAGTGGGCCGAGCTCCATAGGTTGTCCGGACTTGCCATGAGGTCCGTTGTGGATCACCTGTGGCCGGGAGGGCCAAGGACGAATATCTACTTTAGCTTAGTGCAACAATTCCTTGGTGATGTGCCACGCATCGATGTTGTAAAGAGATCGGCGTGCATAGAAGGTGCGCGGATGGCCCTTGCCCATGTCAAGACATAGTGGGCGGAGATGGAGGCCACCACTATTGCGACACAGGGTTCGACCGTAGGCCGAGTGGCTACCGAGCACTACTTTGAAGAAGTTCTTGAAGGCGCTCGTTCGATAGAGGCTCAGTGCTCGAAGAATATTATTTTCCAGTGACATGTATTCCCATTGTACAAACAATGTTTTACTGAATTATCAAGGCTATATTTATACTTTTGCCTGAAAGTACTATGATGCCTCCTGTGTGGCCGTTTATGTATATATGTGTATAACCATAAAGTTTGCAGTCGTCGGCTTCCGGCCCCATGCATATAATGCGGGGGTGTTCGCAAAAGATGCATATCCACACTTGATCCAATGTCTTGGTCCGTTAAGGAGGTGATAGCGCAGCAAACGAGGCAATCGGACTATATTGCTTTAACACTTTCACTTAGCCATAGGAGTTTGACAGTGGGGCTACTATATAGCCCCTGGTACTTCTGCGCTCGTCCGAATACGGGGCGCGTACATACATGACCGTGAAACGGCCCTTCGTTAATGCGGAGGAATCCCGAAGATTCCGATGAGTCATCGAGTGGTTGACCAGTCTCTCGCTACATCATGACAGTCAGTTTTCGGCTTTCTCTACTGAGGTGCTCATCCAGATGAACCAGGGCACAATCGCAGTAGTTCTCCCAGTGCTACCTTAGCCGATATAACGGAACGTAAGGTACCAAAACATGGGAGCTGGGCAAACCCAACATTTGACCAAAGACATGATTCGGAGCTGATGCATATAGGGCCAAACTCGCGACGCCGAACACTCCCTAAGGTGTTCGGTCTTTATAACATATATCGGGCTAAACAATGCCCTTAATAAGAAACCCCATGTGTCCAGGTACGTGCAAAATTCTGGTGTGGCCACATGCCAATAACGCCAGCATCCTTCTCGGTTGTGTGGAGTATCCGGAGGATGTGAGCAACAAGAGACAGTAAAAAAGGTTTACGCAGGGTCTTAATCCAAAAAGAAACCTTTAGGCGGGTCCCTGATGCACGTCTGCGCCTGTGTCTTTGTTGTGCCGTGTCCTGGACGGGTGTAGCACGATTGTCATCTGCAAAAGGAAAGAACTTAGGTGAAAGTTGTCGTGCCAAAAAGAAGAGTTGGTTATTATCAATGAACTATCAAAATTCAAGAGAAGCCAAATTGAGCCGGGCTGGCCCTGGTTACACGCGGGAAGCCCCTGGTATCGTTTATGAGGGTTTGATCATCGAACCCGTCTCATTTACATGTGATGGAACGCCGGACTCATCTAACCGTGTCGGTGGTCTTGACGACCTGCCATTTTTCTGGTTCGTGAGGCCGTCTAGTTTGCGGCTGCTAGAGCCGCCGCATCCTCTTCCGTACGTGGGAAGCGTTCGGTATTTCCGCTAACCGAGATGATGCCACATGGACCAGGCATCTTAAGCTTGAGAAAAGCATAATGTGGTATTGCATTAAAACGAGCGAAAGCCATTCTTCTGAGTAGTGCTTCATAGCCACTTCGGAATGGGGCAATGTGAAAAGTTAACCTTTTGCTTCGGAAGTTATCGGGAGAACCGAATACTACCTCTAGTAGTAGAGAGCCTGTATAGCGGGCCTCTTGGCCTGGTATTACTCCCTTGAAGGTATTATTACTGTGGCTTATTTGTGTCGGGTCTATCCCCATTTTGCGGACTGTGTCCTGATATATCAGATTTAGATCACTGCCGCCGTCCATGAGGACCCTTGTGAAATGGTACCCATTTATTATTGGGTCTAACACCAAGGCCGTCAGTCCTTCGCGCCGGATATTTGTATTGTGATCCCTACAATCAAAAGTGATCGGGCAGGCCAACCAGGGGTTGAACCTAGGGGTGACAGGCTCTATGGCGCGTGTGCATCAGAGTGCATGATTGCTTCTCCTCTTTGTCACATGGATCACGTTTACTGTTTTAACCTCTGGGGGAACTTTTTTTGTCCTCCGGCGTTTTGCTTGCGAGGTTCATCCTCGTCTTCGCTTGGTGTCTCTTCCCCTTTGTGTTCGGTGTTTAGCTTACCGGCCTGCTTGAAGACCCAACATTCTCTGTGGGTATGATTTGCAGGTTTGTCTGGGGTGCCATGAATCTGACAGAGTTTGTCAAGAATTTTGTTTAGGCCAGATTGTCCTTCTCTGTTGCCTTTGAAAGGCTTTTTCCGCTGACCTGGTCGGGAGCGCCTGAATCCGGCATTTACCGCCGTGTTATCTGGGCTACCTTCTTTATTTCGACGCTTGTTTTTGTTGCGTCGTGGTTTACCATTGCCATCCATGACTTCGGATGTGCTTGGGTCGCTGGTGCTGCTACAGGCCAACCAGCTGTCCTCGCTCGCACAAAAGCGGGTCATGAAGCTTGTTAGGGCTGCCATTGTTCTCAGTTTTTCTTGACCGAGGTGTCTGGCGAGCCATTCGTCTCGGACGCTGTGTTTAAAAGCTGCTAAGGCTTCGGCGTCCGGACAGTCGACAATTTGGTTCTTCTTGGTGAGGAAA
The DNA here is from genome assembly GCF_003073215.2 of Triticum urartu. Lineage (NCBI taxonomy): Eukaryota > Viridiplantae > Streptophyta > Magnoliopsida > Poales > Poaceae > Triticum > Triticum urartu. The sequence goes on from NC_053028.1 coordinate 406,175,727, forward strand.
CTATTCCAAAGCTTTAGGGCGGACTCTCTGGACTGTTGAATTATATGACTTAAATCGTCTGCATCCGGAGGTCGGACATAAGTCCCTTGAAAATTGGCCCGAAAAGCATCCTCGAGCTCCTCCCAAATTGCAATTGAGTTTTCGGGGAGGCTTTTCAGCCAGTGCCAAGCTGGCCCTTTAAGCTTGAGGGGCAAGTATTTAATGGCATGGAGATCGTCTCCACGAGCCATATGAATATGGAGGATGAAGTCCTCTATCCAGACTCCAGGGTCTGTGGTTCCGCTGTACGCCTCTATGTTCACCGGTTTGAATCCCTCTGGGAATTCATGATCCAGCACCTCATTAGTGAAACATAAGGGGCATGCGGCACCCCTGTATTGGGATGCACAGTGGTGTTCGGACGGTTGTAGTATTCGGTGTTGGTTGTGTACCGTAGCGCGCTTCCTAGATCCATAGATAGATCTGGTCGTGCCAGATTTTTGACGCAAGTTCTCACGTAGATCGTGTGTTGACTTATGCGCGACTTTGTTAGCCGCTCTATCGCGTTCACAGGGTGGTGGATCTGGCCGGTTGGCCGTATCACTTTTCGGCTGTATGGGCTCTAAGGCCTCATCGTCGAACTCCAGTAATAGCTTGCGCTTTGGATAGCTATTTTTATGGTAACTTCCACCATATTTTGTTACTTTGTTCCACTTGCTGTTGAGCGTATCTTGTGCGACCTTGAGCCTTTGCTTCTGTTTCTTCAGGCTCCTCGTTGTGGCAATAAGCCTTCTGTGGAGGTTTTCTTGCTCCAAGTGCGTTTCTGGGATGATGTGTGCATATTTGTCCAGACTGTTTTCTTCCCCAGACGGGGTTTGATGAGGCTTATCCTTGGCGGCATCGTGGTTGGACGTTGGATCTGTACTATGTTTGCAATTTGCATCTTGATCGTGCTCTGCCGCCGGGGTGGTGCAGTCGTCATTTCTTCTAGAGTCGACTGGACTATTATTTCCTCTTGTGTTGTTATCGTTGTTTTTGCTATGGCGGGACTTAGAGCGGCGCTGCTGACGTCGGCGCTTGGGTTGCTTCTTGGAGGGGTCATCCTCCGCTGCCTCTTTGCCATTGCCCTCTTTGGGTGTATCCACCATGTATACGTCATGTGATGGAGTGGCGGTCCAGCACCCTATGGGCGGTGGTTCCTGTTCGTCTCCTACATCGTCATCCATACTGTCGATGTATTCGGAGTCGAAGTCGAGCATGTTGGTTAAGTTGTCGATAGTGGCTACTAAGTGGGTGGTGGGTGGGCAGCGAATTTCTTCATCGTCCGCATCCCATTCTAGCCGGACATAGTTCGGTTGAGGTTCTCCTGACAGGGAGAGAGACCTTAATGAATTTAGCACATCTCTGAAAGGTGAGTGCTGAAAGATATCTGCGGAGGTGAACTCCATGATCGGCGCCCCGTCAGATTCGACAGACACGGATGTAGGTGGCTTGGAGTCCGTGGCCGGGGATAAATCTAGTGGTTCAGCGACGCGGCTCTCAAAAGGGGTGAAGTCAGTATCTGGCTCTATCGCCACTGAGAGTACGGCCACCATGGCGGGTTCTATCCCTCCGCTCTCGGATGGCGCGATTTGCTCCGGATTAACGACCGGAGTAGCTGCAGATGCGATCTCCTGAACACTGTCCGACGGCAGAGTTTCGTCTTGCTCGTCGCGACTGTGCGGCGCGTCCGGCATGGGCTCGAATCCGTCCAAGATCAAGTCTCCGCGGATGTCAACCGTGTAGTTCAAGTTTCCAAATCTAACCAGATGGCCAGGGGCGTAGCTCTCGATCTGCTCCAGATGGCCAAGCGAATTGGCCCGCAGTGCGAAGCCGCCGAATACGAAGATCTGTTCGGGGAGGAAAGCCTCACCCTAGACCGCATCGCTAGCGATGATCGAAGGAGCCATCAAGCCTTATTGTGACGACACAGTGGAACTCTTAATGAAAGCACCAATGTCGGTGTCAAAACCGGCGGATCTCGGGTAGGGGGTCCCGAACTATGCGTCTAAGGTGGATGGTAACAAGAGGCAGGGGACACGATGTTTACCCAGGTTCGGGCCCTCTTGATGGAGGTAATACCCTACGTCCTGCTTGATTGTTCTTGATGATATGAGTATTACAAGAGTCGATCTACCACTAGATCAAAGAGGCTAAACCCTAGAAGCTAGCCTATGGTATGATTGTATGTTGTCCTATGGAATAAAACCCTCCGGTTTATATAGGCACCGGAGGGGGCTAGGGTTACACAAGGTTGGTTACAAAGGAGGAGATATGCATATCCGTATTGCCTAGCTTGCCTTCCACGCCAAGTAGAGTCCCATTCAGACACGGGACGAAGTCTTCAATCTCATATCTTCATAGCCCAACAGTCCGGCCAAAGGATATAGTCCGGCTGTCCAGAGACCCCCTAATCCAGGACTCCCTCATATCCTATGAAGACACACTTCTCCGATTTGGGTTCGAGCTTATCAGGTTGAAGCTTTTTCACATAAGGATCGCAACCCCAAACTTTAAGAAACGACAGCTTAGGTTTCTTGCCAAACCACAGTTCATACAGTGTCATCTCAACGGATTTAGACGGTGCCCTATTTGACGTGAATGTAGCTGTCTCTAATGCATAACCCCAAAATGATAAAGGCAAATCGTAAGAGACATCATCGAACGTACCATATCCAATAGAGTATGGTTACGACGTTCGGACACACCCTTACGCTATGCTGTTCCAGTTGGCGTGAGTTGTGAAACTATGTCACATTGTTTTAAATGAAGGCCAAACTCGTAACTCAAATATTCGCCTCCGCGGTCAGATCATAGAAACTTTATTTTCTTGTTCCGATGATTCTCCACTTCACTCTGAAATTCTTCGAACTTTTCAAATGTTTCAGATTTGTGTTTCATCAAGTAGATATACCCATATCTGCTCAAATCATCTGTGAAGGTCAGAAAATAACGATACTGATACGTCCATTTTGCATCATGTTTTCTCACTGTTATTTATAATGTTTTTATCCATAATAATGCTTTTTGGAGTAATTCTAATGCCTTTTCTCTCATAATTTGCAAGGAACACACCAAGAGGGAGAATTCCGGCAGCTAGAAATCTGGACCTGGAAAAGCTACGTCAGGCCACCTATTCTGCACAACTCCAAATAAGCTGAAACTTCACGGGGATTTTTTATGGAATATTTAAGAAATACTGGAGCCAATAACCACCAAAGGGGGGCCACCAGGTGGGCACAACCCACCTAGGCGCGGCAGGCCCCCCAGGCGCGCCCTGGTGGGTTGTGGCCTCCTCGGCCCACCTCTGGTGCCCATCTTTTGGTATATAAGTGATTTTGACCTAGAAAAAATAAGGAGAGGACTTTCGGGACGAAGCACCGCCGCCTCGAGGCAGAACTCGGGCAGGAGCACTTTTGCCCTCCGGGGGAGCGATTCCGTCAGGGGAACTTCCCTCCCAGAGGGGGAAATCATCGTCATCATCATCACCAACAAATCTCCCATCTTGGGGAGGGCAATCTCCATCAACATCTTCAACAGAACCATCTCCTCTCAAACCCTAGTTCATCTCTTGTGTTCAATCTTGTTACCGGAACTATAGATTGGTACTTGTGGGTGACTAGTAGTGTTGATTACATCTTGTAGTTGATTACTATATGGTTTATTTGGTGGGAGATTATATGTTCAAATCCATTATGCTATTTAATAACCCTTTGGTCTTGAGGATGATTATTATTTGTGAGTAGTTACCTTTGTTCTTGATGTCATAGGAGAAATCATGTTGCAAGTAATCATGTGAATTTGATATGTGTTTGATATTTTGATAGTATGTATGTTGTGATTCCCTTAGTGGTGTCATGTGAACGTCGAATACATGAAACTTCACCATATTTGGGCCTAAGGGAATGCATTTGGAGTAGCAATTAGATGGTGGGTTGTGAGAGTTACAGAAGCTTAAACCCCAGTTTATGTGCTATTCCGTAAGGGACCGATTGGATCCAAAAGTTTAATGCTATGGTTAGAATTTATTCTTAATACTTTTCTCGTAGTTGTGTATGCTTGCGGGAGGGTTAATCATAAGTAGTATGTTTGTTCAAGTAAGAATAACACCTAAGCACCGCTCCACCCACATATCAAATTATCAAAGTAGTGAACACAAATCGAACCAACATGCTGAAAGTGACTAGATGAAATTCCCGTGTACCCTCAAGAACGCTTTGCTTATCATAAGAGACCATTTTGGCTTGTCCTTTGCCTCAAAAGGATTGGGCTACCTTGCTGCACTTTTTTTACTACTATCGTTACTTGCTCGTTACAAATTATCTTGCTATCAAACTACTCCGCTACTTACAATTTCAGCACTTGCAGACAATACCTTATCGGAAACTACTTGTCATTTCCTTCTGCTCCTTGTTGGGTTCGACACTCTTACTTATCGAAAAGAGCTACAATTGATCCCCTATACTTGTGGGTCATCAAGGCTATTTTCTGGCGCCGTTGCAGGGGAGTGAAGCGCCTTTGGTAAGGAAACATTTATATAGTGTGCTAAAATTTGATGTCACTTGTTACTATGGAAAACAATCCTTTGAGGAGTTTGTTCGGGGTATCATCACCTCGTCCAGATCCACAATTAGACACCCCTCAACCTACTGCACCTACTGAAAATATTGAATATGAAATTCCTTCGGGTATGATAGAACAACTACTAGCTAATCCTTATGCAGGAGATGGAACCGAACATCCTGATATGCACTTGATATATGTGGAACAAATTTGTGGATTGTTTAAGCTTGTAGGTTTAACCAGGGATGAAGTGATGAAAAAAATTCCCTTTATCTTTGAAGGGAAAAGCATTGGCATGGTATAGGCTCTGCGATGATATTGGATCATGGAATTGGAATCATTTGAAATTGGAATCCCACCAAAAAATTTATCCTATGCATCTAGTTCATCGTGATCAGAATTATATATATATATATATATATATTGGCCTCATGAAGGAGAAAGTATCGCTCTAGCTTAGGGGAGGGTTAATTCAATGTTATATTCATTCCCCAATCATGAGCTCTCAAGAGAAATTATTATTCAGAATTTTTATGCTCGACTTTCTCATAATGATCAAACCATGCTTGATACTTGTGTTGGTTCATTTATGAAGAAGACTATTGAATTCCGGTGAGATCTTTTGGAAAGAATTAAACGCAACTCTGAATATTGGGAACTCGAGAAGGTAAAGAGTCGGGTATTAAAATTAAATATGATTGTGTTAAATATTTTATGGATACCGATGCTTTTCAAAAGTTTAGCACTAAATACGGACTTGACTCTGAGATAGTAGCCTTCTTTTGTGAATCATTTGCTACTCATGTTGAACTCCCTAAGGAGAAGTGGTTTAAATATCACCCACCTATTAAAGAAGAAATTAAAGAACTGGTACCAGTTAAAGAAGAAAATATACTTTATAATGTTGATCCAGTTGATCCTGCTACTTATATTGAGAAACCACCTTTCCGTGTTAGGATAAAGGAACATGTTAAAGTTTGAACTATGGTTAACAAAAGTTATATTAGAACACCTAAACTTGATGAACAAATTAAAGTTGAACCTAGTATTGCTATGGTTAAAGATCTCTTAGAAGAAGATATGGATGGGCATGTTATTTACTTCTGTGAAGAAGCTGCTAGAATTGCTAAACCTGACAAAAGAGATAAACATAGACCTGTGGTTGGCATGCATGTCCTTTCAGTCAAAATAGGAGATCACTGTTATCATGGTTTATGTGACATGGGTGCTAGTGTGAGTGCTATTCCTTACACTTTATATGAAGAAATCATGAAAGACATAGCACCTGCTGAGATAGAAGAAATAGATGTTACTATTAAACTTGCCAATAGAGATGCCATATCACCAATTGGGATTATTAGAGATGTTGAAGTCTTGTGTGGGAAAATTAAATACCCTAATGATTTTCTTGTTCTTGGTTCCCCACAAGATGACTTCTGTCCCATTATCTTTGGTAGACCCTTCTTGAAAACAGTTAATGCTAAGATAGATTGTAAGAAACAAACTGTTGGTGTTAGCTTTGGTGATGAGTCTCATGAGTTTAATTTTTCCAAGTTTAGTAGAAATCGTCATGAAAAAGAATTGCCTAGTAAGGAAGAATTAATTGTTCTTGCTTCAATTGTTGTTCCACCTACTATTCCTTTAGAACAATATTTGCTAGACCATGAAAATGATTCACATATGCATGAAAGAAATGAAATAGATAAGATTTTCTTTGAACAACGTCCTCTACTTAAACACAATTTGCCTATTGAAACTCTAGGAGGTCTCCTCACCTAAAGGTGATCCTGTGTTTGAATTAAAGCAATTGGCAGACACTTTGAAATATGCTTATCTTGATGAAAAGAAATTTATCCTGTTATTATTAGTGCTAACCTTTCAGAACATGAAGAAGAATGATAATTGAAAGTTCTAAGGAAGGACCGAGCTGCTATTGTATATACTCTTGATGATTTAAAGGGCATTAGTCCCACTCTATGTCAGCACAAGATTAATATGGAACCTGATGCTAAACCCGTTGTTGATCACCAACGTCGGTTAAATCCGAAGATAAGAGAAGTGGTAAGAACAGAAATATTAAAGCTTCTGGAAGCAGGTATAATCTATCCCATAGTTGATAGTAGATTGGTAAGTCCTGTTCATTGTGTCCCTAAGAAAGGAGGTATAACTGTTGTTCCTAATGATAAGAATGAGCTTATTCCACAAAGAATTGTTACAGGCTATAGAATGGTAATTGATTATAGAAAATTAAATAAAGCAACTAGAAAAGATCATTACCCTTTGCCTTTTATTGATCAGATGCTTGAAAGATTATCTAAGCACACACACTTTTGCTTCCTTGATGGATATTCTGGCTTTTCACAAATAATTGTATCTCAACTTGATCAAGAAAAGACCACTTTTACTTGTCCCTTTGGAACTTATGCTTATAGAAGTATGTATTTTGGTTTATGTAATGCACCTGCTACCTTTCAAAGATGTATGACTGCTATATTCTCTGATTTTTGTGAAAAGATTGTTGAGGTTTTCATGGATGACTTTTCTGTTTATGGGAAGTCTTTTGATAATTGTTTAAGCAATCTTGAGCGAGTTTTGCAGAGATGTGAACAAATAAATCTTGTCTTGAATTGGGAGAAGTGCCACTTTATGGTTAATGAAGGCATTGTCTTGGGTCATAAAATTTCTGAAAGAGCTATTGAAGTGGACCAAGATAAGGTTGATGCCATTGAGAAAATGCCATGTCCTAAGGATATCAAAGGTATTTGTAGTTTCCTAGGTCATGCTGGTTTCTATAGGAGATTTATCAAAGACTTTTCAAAAAATTCTAGGCCTCTTACTAATCTTTTGCAGAAGGATATTCCTTTTGTTTTTGATGATGATTGTTTAGAAGCCTTTGAAACACTTAAGTAAGCTTTAATTTCTGCACCTATTGTTCAACCACCTGATTGGAACTTGCCTTTTAAAATTATGTGTGATGTTAGTGATTATGTTGTTGGTCTTGTTCTAGGACAAAGAGTTGATAAGAAATTGAATGTTATTCATTATGCTAGTAAAACTCTAGATAGTGCTCAAAGAAATTATGCTACTACTAAAAAAGAATTCTTAGAAGTGGTGTTTGCTTGTGATAAATTTAGACCTTATATTGTTGATTCCAAAGTAACTGTTCACACAGACCATGCTGCTATTAAATATCTTATGGAAAAGAAAGATGCTAAACCTAGACTTATTCGTTGGGTTCTCTTGTTACAAGAATTTGATTTACATATCATTGATAGAAAAGGAGTTGAGAACCCCGTAGCTGATAACTTGTCTAGGCTTGATAACGTGCTTGATGACCCACTACCTATTGATGATAGTTTTTCTGATGAGCAGTTAGCTGCAATAAATGTTGCTCATAGCACTCCTTGGTATGCTGACTATGCTAATTACATTGTTGCTAAATATTTACCACCTAGCTTTACATACCAACAAAAGAAAAAATTCTTCCATGATTTAAGACATTACTTTTGGGATGACCCACATCTTTATAAAGAAGGAGTAGATGGTATTATTAGACGTTGTGTACCTGAGCATGAACAGGGACAAATCCTACGGAAATATCACTCTGAGGCTTATGGAGGGCATCATGCTGGAGATAGAACTGCTCACAAGGTATTGCAATCTGGATTTTGTTGGTCTACTCTTTTCAAGGATGCACGTAAGTATGTCTCATCTTGTGATGAATGTCAAAGAATAGGTAATATCGGTAAGCGTCAAAAAATGCCTATGAATTATTCACTTGCTGTTGAACCATTTGATGTTTGGGGATTTGATTACATGGGACATTTTCCTTCCTCTAATGGGTATACACATATTTTGGTTGTTGTTGATTATGTTACTAAATGGGTAGAAGCTATTCCAACCAGTAGTGCTGATCACAACACCTCTATTAAAATGCTTAAGGAAGTTATTTTCCCAAGGTTTGGAGTCCCTAGATATTTAATGACTGATGGTGGTTCACACTTTATTCATGGTGCTTTCCGTAAAATGCTTGCCAAGTATGATGTTAACCATAGGATTGCATCACCATATCATCCTCAGTCTAGTGGTCAAGTTGAACTTAGCAATAGAGAAATAAAATTATTTTTGCAAAAGACTGTCAATAGGTCCAGGAAGAATTGGTCTAAGAAATTAGATGATGCACTTTGGGCTTATAGAATAGCATGTAAAAATCCTATGGGTATGTCTCCTTATAAAATGGTTTATGGAAAAGCTTGTCATTTGCCTCTTGAGTTAGAACATAAAGCTTTTTGGGCAGTTAAAGAATTCAATTATGATTTCAAACTTGCTGGTGAAAATAGGTTATTTGATATTAGCTCTTTAGATGAATGGAGAACCCAAGCTTATGAAAATGCAAAGTTATTTAAAGAAAAAGTAAAAAGAAGGCATGACAAAAGAATCCAAAAGCATGAGTTTAAAGTCGGAGAATATGTACTTTTGTACAACTCTCGTTTTAGATTTTTTTGCAGGAAAGCTCCTCTCAAAATGGGAAGGCCCATATGTCATCGAGGAGGTTTCTCGGTCTGGAGCCATCAAAATAAATAACTCTGAAGGTACTAACCCGAAGGTTGTCAATGGGTAATGAATATAGCATTATATCTCAGGTACGCCTATTAATGTTCAAAGTAATATTATCCAAACTATGACACCGGAAGAA